>NC_054543.1:1267270-1517270 GCF_017654505.1 Polyodon spathula | reverse complement strand
TATATTGTTCAATGCCAGGAAAACTGCGCCTTGACAGCTAATAGATATTCCCACCATCAGTTGTTTGGACATCTCTGTCTTTTGTGACATTGAAAAAAAAGACAGGGAAGGAAATAGAAAGCAACTAAATAATGTCAAAAGATCAAGAAATCAATGGGCCAAAGGAATGTGATCCATGTGTGGGAGTGTAAGCTTCTGTCTCTGCCCTTACTGGGTCCGAGGGACTGTGTTGAGCAGCCACTAAAGTTGCTTTTATTCACTCCCTAGATGTAATTCAAGGACGAGAAGCCTCCTTACAATGCAGGGGTATCAGCAAAAAAGTGCTTTTTAGTTAAGGGTTATTAAGCCAGCTTTATTGGGTTACATATTTAGCTATGTGAAAACCGTCTCCGGTTTATAAACATGTGTGCTCACCATGGCAGATCGCTCCGTCCAGATCCTGTTTCCCAGTAAAGAAGTAGATGCTGTCGAGCTGTAAATGAGGAATAAGTCAATATCAGTATTTAAAAACCATACGGAATTTGTTATTTTGTAACCAATTCCGTTTCTTTTTCATTTGGTATGTTTTATATATATATATATATATATATATATATATATATATATATATATATATATATATATATATATATATACATTTGATTATACACAAAAGACAGATTAAAGGCTGGCAAAGTTATTGTATTGCAATGTTCTAATTCTGCTCAGGTTTTTGCATCCTAACGACATAGTGTGTGTGTGTGTGTGTGTGTGTGTGTGTGTGTGTGTGTGTGTGTGTGTGTGTGTGTGTGTGTGTGTGTGTGTGTGTGTGTGTGTGTGTGTGTGTGTGTGTGTGTGTGTGTGTGTGTGTGTGTGTGTGTGTGTGTGTGTGTGTGTGTATATATATATTATATATATAAACAAGATTAATGGTAAATCACTCTTCAGGGGCTTTTATCTGTAGTTCTCAGTTTGCAGAAGTCATTCCTATTTGCATGGAATCTGACTTGAACAGCAGCTCCTGGTTCTTTTCCCCCAAACCCTGGTCAACACGATTTATCTTTTAGGCAAATTTACTTCAGGCTTGTAGGTTTTTATGTGATAGAGAAGATTGGATTTGTCTCCCTGGTTTTAAATTTGTGAAAGTTTTGCTCTGATTATTAATAATAATAATAATAATAATAATAAAAAACAACCAGCTCTACAGTACTTTGTGTAACACGCTGAGACCAAGAGATACATAGGATTTAAAAAAAATAATTCTGGACATTTCTAGATGATGAATTTAATTTCTTTGCTATTTGGAAGTCGTCTTTGAAAACGCAATTGTAATGAACACATTCAGAAACCGGAGAATAGATTTACCCTCGGCTTCAAATAGCTGACGTTATCGGGCTCTGTCATTCGCTCCTTCCTATTTTCGAGCTGCTAATTGATGTTTTTGATGTCGGCAAGAAAATTGAAGAAAATGTCATGTGTGAACGGGCGCGGAAGTTAATAAGATTGACTTCGTTGACAGAATTTACAATGAGCGCAGAGACCGCATAATGAGACCGCTGCGAATTCGTGGGCTCTCTTTGGAGGCTGAAATTGACACCCTGTGCTAGGCCGACAGTCGATATGGAAAGATGGAACATTTGAGATGTTCCTTAATCTTGATCCTGTTGTTGTTGTTGTTGTTGTTGTTGTTGTTTCCCCCTCTTTGGTCTGCAGAGCTGGTGTGTCTGCATAAGCAGCTGTGTATCCAGAGGGCTTCTGCCCTGGACCAGGCCAGTCTCCCAGGGCTACCTAACAATGCTCATTCTTTATGCTGTTTTGAGTTTGAAAGCCACGGAGCTTTAAAAAGGTTCGATTAAGATATGTCTAAAGATACACTAATATCAGGCAGGGTCATTGCATATGCTTCGGCGATGCAAAATAAAGCACTGACTTAAATCCCTTAGAATAAAGAAAAGAGAAACCAGCATGGCACCGTCTTGAGCCATTTATTGAGCGCTGGCACAAAGCTGCGGATTTTCTGTTTCTATTCGAAATGCTTTATCTCCTGTTTTTTGTTTTCTTTCTTTCTTTTTAAATATTTATTTTTTGCATTTGTTCATGAAGTTCCAGTTCAGAATTGACCGTAAATTGTTTAATTTTCTTTTCTTTTCTTTTCTTTTTTTTTTTTTAAGCAATATGGTAGGGTGTAATGGATTTCTTGCGTTTTAATTAGGAAATGGATTAGTTGAGTTTGGTTCAGCGCTTCTGATTCTTTTTCTGGCCTTTAGGGGAATGCGCTAAAACCCTAACACGGTCAGTACACCCAAGCGGTCTCTTTTTGAAGACACCGAACAAATTGTGGCCTCTGCCCGCTCTCGGCCCCCAAGGATCTTGGGTAAAGGACATTATTCTCAGAATAGCCCATTAATTCTGCTGGCAATGATCAGTTAACGCTTCTTCTCACCCCCTCCCACCCCCACATTTCTCGCCATTTGAAATGCTAACACAATGAACATTTTTCATTGGTCTGTGTCTCTCGGCTATGCCATTGCCGCGGGCTGAGAATTCCATCGACTGATGAGACCAGAGGCATCGCCGATAAAAGGTTACTGTACGTGACATGCACACCAAACCCAAGCGCTACCTTGAACTCGAAAGTTCTGTAACTTTTGTTTGACTTTTTTGTTTGCAAGGTAAGGCTTGTGTGGCCGTGGATAGTGCTACTGTACGCTGCTGGGTGCACAGGCTAATAAAAACAGGGCTTGCATACAGTATTGAAGCCTTCCTGTATGTGTGTTTCCTTAAAAGGCTAGAAGATAAACAGCATTCATTACTGTTGCTTGTGTATATTTCATATGATAGTTTTATTTAAATTGGGTAGGTGGTAATGTAGTTAATTCCATACACATGTAAAGATTCTGTGTGTGTGTGTGTGTGTTTTATTTTTTTCTTTGTTGTTTTGGTGTTTGTGTTTAGATTGCTTTCCTCAAATTCTGCTTTTTGATATTCCATACACTTTTAACCATTGTATAGGCTTTGCTTAGTAGGACGAGGCGAGTATAGACAATGCAGTACGTCTGTCATATTTCATAGCTAAAAAAAAATTAAGCCCTTCTCGAAAATGGTTAGTAAAAGACACTGCCAGGGAATACGTATGGAGGGTTTTCTGGGTTTTTTTTCAGCTGTCTGTGAGGAGTTAGGCAGGTGGCTCCCTGTGGCTGACTTTTCATGACAACATGCCATTAGAAATATCGGTCCTGTTGATCAATCCAGTCGACATGACAGCTTTGCCGCAAGGCCTGGTTCTTTGAGCACCAGTGCTGTGGCTTTTCCCTCCTTTTTCTCCACACTAATTGGAGAAAGTTGTCTTCTGTGCTTGTGGCAGAGGGTTTTTTTTTTTTTTTTTTGTCACGAAGTGTTGGATTCTTCTTTTAGAATTTTATAAGTAGGTTAAAACTAAAAACATGTTATGTATCTGAATTACTAGTCTTACATTTAAGGCTATGATGATTTACAGTTTTAGGCTTTACATTTTGAAACTAGATTCTATTCATTTTAAAAAATATATATGAAGCCCCATTTTTGCCATTGTTTTTAAATAGTGTATGTATACATATGTGTGTGTACACCATATATATGTATGTATGTGTGTATATGTATATATATATATATATATATATATATATATATATATATATATATATATATATATGTGTGTATATATATATATATATGTGTGTGTGTATATATATATATATATATATATATATATATATATATATATATATATATATATATATATATATATATATATATAATAATTGTACTTATAGACATTCTTCTAATTTTGGAAATTGTGACTACAGATTTTAAAAATGTGCACATTTCTACATTCTTGCATTTTATAGTTGATAAAGGAAAACCCTAAATATAAAAATAAATAATGTTCATTTTTCATCAATTTTAAAAGAATTTTATATCTTTTGCATACATCAGATGTGCCTTATTAATGTGTTTTTTTGTTTGTTTTTTTTTACTTTCTGTGAAAACCCTTTTAAAATATGACTCATGTGTCATATCATTCTCTTCAGCTTACATTTTTTCTTCCGTGTTTAACATTTCCTGGTGTGATCTTCTCAACCTAAACAAATTAGTAACAAAACATTAAATATTTACCCCCAATATATTTAAATGTTTTATATTTGTCATCTATTACTTATCCTAATTTTACCAGCTTAGCATTGCGTGGGAACATACCACTGGAGTATTAGATACAGTATACAAACCTGCCCAAGCAATAATCATTTTATTAATAGATTATTTTTTTCCAGTCAGGCAGACCAGCTTGTTAAGCAGGTACAGTATATACTGCAGGTTTGTTTTCTAAGTGCACAGATGTTGAGTGTAAAATCAAGTGAAGTGTGGTACAAATGAGTTTATTTATCTAATCTTCCTCAGTCTTGACTGGCTTATGTATTCCTCATAAACCAACTCTCAGCAAGTACCCCCACCCAGCGGCTAACTGAGGACTCGAGGTGCCGTTCTTCTGGTTGAACTGATCATGTGGGCCAGGCCATCATTCGTTAACTGGGCTGCACTGTATTCTATTCCAAGACTTGTAGGATGATATCACATTTAGTTTTTACAGTAATGAGATGGTATAGCGTGACTAAAATACAAATTGTTCTTTCAAACTCTGTTTTGTAATAATGCTTTAGCTCTTGGACACTGAGTCTCTTCGTTAAGAGATTCAGTTAATACGCTGTTGAGTTGTTGTAATTGTTGTTGAATACATAAAGAAAATGCATATTAAAAAAAAAAAAATCAAAACTGTAGAACTTGGTCATTGTACTCTGAGAGCACTTTGCTCCTAGGATTAATCTGTCTGCAAGGATGTAAAATGGATCGATGTGTTGGGCAGTCTGCAATGTTGTTTGCTCTGCATTAGTCGTTTGTTAAATCTGGACAATTAACATGATGAAGTTGTCGGGTGGTAAGAAATGAGACGTGGCTAGGTGGAGGGACGGCTCGGGGAGAATAGGGCTTTAAACCCTCTCTAGATGGGAGTTGGGATCAAAGGAGCTTGTTTTATGTGACTGTGAGACTTTGAAGTCTCAAATGCACGTACAGCACTAATTTCATCAAGTTCACCAGTGTCTTAATAGCAGATCAATAAGTTTCAAAGTCGGAGAGTTGATTTGATACCAGTGCTGATGTTATCACACTGGGCAGATAGAGCAAGAGTTTATTGTAAATTAATAGATTTTATTTTTTACATGCTATTATTATTATTATTATTATTATTATTATTATTATTATTATTATTATTATTATTATATAGCATCTATTATTTCTCACTATCCCCAATACCTTCATCTCCTTAGAAATGTATATGTGAGTACGTGTTTGTTTTTAATGTTTTACTTACATCAATATGTTGGAAAAAATATATACATACTCGTTTCAGAATGTAACATTGATTTGATTTCAACATCGCATTCTGTTCTTTTAAATATCATGAATTGGCAGAATACAACACAATTTGAGTGATATTTGTTTTGCTGATTAAAATTAAGTAAATAACAACTGATAATGATGTAGTAAATATGTGTAGAATTTAAAAGTTAAATTGATTTAACTAGCCTATTATTTAGTACTTCTAATTAAAAAGACAATGTAAAAGCAGACACAGGACCTCAAAGCTCAGTTCAGCTGTACACCCTTATAGTCTAGAAATGTGTTAATTGACACAACACACTTTTAGTAATTTAAAAATAAAGGCTGTCTTGAGATTTAAATGATGCCAAATTATTATTATTTTTTTTTGCCAATACAGTTGTCGCTTTTTATATATATATCATTTTAAAAAGCCTAGACCGCCTGACAGAACTAAAACAAACCAGGTTTTTTAAAGGCAGTCAAAATAAAAATTCAATGAAATAAAACACAGATCCAAATATTAAATATCAGAACATTTAAAATACAAGCGCCTGCCAATAAATAATGTGTAATTATTATTATTATTATTATTATTATTATTTTAAGTTTTTAAAAAGCGAAATGTGTGTAGAGAATCGCTTATCTTTTAAATACGGCGCACACACATTTTATCGCATGGTGCGCTTTGTGAGCAAGACAAAAAGGTCGCCGCCAACGGGGTTGCAAAAAAAAAATATGCAAAAATCTAGAGATTTAAAAAGAGCTTTTCATTTTCTTAAAGACTTTGCCATCTGTATTTGCAACCCCAGGCTTGTGTTATTGGGGGTCACTTGGGTACCTCGAGAACAAAACCCCAATTTAGAATGTTCATCTAAGGGTTGCTAATGGTGTTAGGGGGCCGATAGCATGGTCAGCAGGAGCTGCAGATTACCTCCGTAGCCACATCAGCTTGACCTAGACCCCCACGATTCACTGCTCTCATAGCATTAGCGTTCGCATCTGTCATGTTTTCCTTTTACCTCCTCCCCGCACGCACATTATTGCCACCTTTTTAAAGTATTACAAATAGATTTACAGTCGCACAAAACAGAAAACACAACCGGCAATGTTAAAGAAATGGTATTTGTGGGCTGATCTTCTGTTTGCGGGACTTGCTTTTACAGCAGGGTATTGTTCCCGCTTGTCTTGCTTTTCTAAACAAAGGTATCCTTACAGTTGTGTTTTTTTATTGAATGTAAAAATGTGTCTATAATAATTAAAAACACGTTGGTGTGTTCTCTTTGGTATAATGCACACTAGGAGAACGTGAATAGCACACACCACTTGCTAAAATTCGTAGCAACTTTTAACAGCTGAGGGAGATTGTATGGGGGAATGGGCTGTTGTGATATATCAATCTTTTAATGTCTCTATTTTCTCAACACAAGTTTTAATTTTCAGTGCAGGCTTTTGTTAATCCCATTGCGGAATGTGTAAATGCCTATAACTCTGGCTTTCGATTCCTTTCTCTGTCGTTGGCATTGCTCTGAAGTTGGTGTGCTGCTTGTTTTTTTTTTTTGCACGCAGATGAAGCAGCCGTGTCCGTCTGGTATACGGAGGTTTATTCTTTTTACCGGGCAAAATAATTGAGGCAGTGTTTCTCTCAATTAATTTCCTGGAGGAAGATGTGGCGCTGAAAGAGAATTCAAAATGTTGATATATATGGAAGCAGCTCATCAGGTCTAGAGTGAGCTAGATAGTGTGCAGGGGCTGGGGAATAGCTGCCGAAGCTGCATTTTGATAAAGGTGTTTCTTGTCAAATATCAAATTTGTATTGGAATTATTTACAACGCTGTCTTTTTGACTCAGTTTGTTAAAGGGAAAGTATAGAAGAAATGATCCCAAGTGGGACAAAATATCTCATCCTCTGCTCCCAAAAATGCAGATTTCAGGAAAAAAGTAAGTTCTGTCTTCTCTTAGAACGCTGTGACAAAAAATTTGGACAGCTGTCGTAAAAGATACATTGTTTTTTGGTTTCATTTCTTTCAGCAAAATGCTAAATGTGTGAGCTGGAATGTTGCACCCCCCCCCCCCCCCCCCCCCCAACGCACAATGAATCCCTACTTCATTAAAAGTGTATTAATCTGGCCTCTTGTCTCCAGGGAGACACCTTAAGATGGTATTATTGTGTCTTTAAATTGTAAGAAAACTAAAAAAAAAAAAAAAAAAAAACCTCGTAGATTTGGTCCCTGTCAGTCAGAAATAATTGTGTTCTTAATCTTGTCCCTGATGGATGACTTGGAGTTCAGCATCGGGCCAGCTCCAATGACAAATACAATATTAATATTCATTAACTGCTTTGACAATGCTAATTTTGATGCAGTAGTAAAGGGCCTTCCAAAGTTAGCGGCCAAAGCATCAGAGCTGCGCAAGGTGGCAAGATAATTTGTGCTGGTTTACTGAGCTGAAGGCTTTTAAAGTCTTTAGCAAAAAAAATCTAGGTACCACAAACAAAATAAAAGAGAAACAGGAAAAGTTCTGAAGCATTGGAAGGCAGGACTGTGGAAGTAATACGATCAGAGTCTGCTGCGAACATTTGACACCTTCGATGCAGCTGCTTTGAGCGAAATATTTTACAAAGTTGCAACAAAAAAGCAGAACATGGTAAGTCAGCACATTCTCGATTTTTGTTTAATCTTTTTGATCTTTTCAATTATCGCTATTTGAAGATCAATAGTCATTTTTTTCTACTATGCTTAAAAGGCACACAGTGGTGGTATACTGCGCGTCAGGGTCGCGGCTTTGAGCTGGCATCCTCTCTTTATGATAGTATTACTTGGCCTCGCTAAATGTTCAGATTGCCGGAGCTTCAGGAATAGTGTAGTTCATTTCTGTTTTTTGTTTTTTGTTACAAGCCGCGGAATATGTAAAGCGAGGACAATGCTGTTTTAGTTTGTAGTGCTGTTTTTATTTTTTTTTTTTATTTTTTTTTTTTTAAGATTTGGTGTAGTTTTATAAAACCCATTCTTGGGTTGGCAAAAACATTCAAATGTAAGAGTTAGGGGCCCCCCGGCGAAAGAAAATTGACTTACCTATATTATATATATATAATATATATTATATAGAATATAAATTTTTTTTTTTTTTTTATTCACAACAGAATTGCATTAAAAGTTAATATCTAGCCAAGGCTGCACAGTGCTTTAAGTTTTGACAAGTTAGGTTCACTTCTATAGAAGTGTCTCGAGTACCTTTATGTTTGCCAAGTCGGCAAAGAAAACACTGGCTTTTGTTCATTCAACTTATCCCAGAAAGAAAGATACACAAATAAAGGCTTACTGGGGGATGTGCTGATGAGCACGGGGAGATTTACGTTATTCTGTTCATCCCCTCCAAGCGAGATAATTCTGTGAATAGGACTGAGCTGGAGCGTATTTTCTCCTGAAGACCTGGTGTTGCTGGCGAGTGCGTCTTGTCTCTCAGCTTTTGTTATCGGCTGAGTCGGCGTGGTGCAGGCTGCTGTAGGTTGGGTGCTGCCCTCCAGTGGATTAGTTGATGACAATGTAATGTGCATCTTGTAGACTGTCTGCTACGGCAAGCAGCAGCATGCTTGTAACCAAGAACCGAGAAGCATCCCAAATAGAGCTGTTGTAAATGGTAAGCTAAGCTTTTTTTTTTTTTTCTTTCTTTTCCAAGACTAAGGATAGGACAGCTTTTTATTCTACTGCTGTATTTCTTGCAAGATTGTAATCCAAATACGTTTTAATTATCAACTGCAAAAATATCTTTTAATTGCACTTTGCTTAAGTAAATTTAAGAACTGGTTATTTTTTCTGTAAGTATTTTCTTAAATAATAACTTGTTAAATAGAAATGTATTGACGCTGGTCTTTTTGTATTATGATAGATACATTATAATAAAATTGCATTTGTTGGGGGACAAAATAATGAATATTAACAAAGTGCTATTAAAGTTTGTTAATATGCTCATTGGAGTTGAACTAATAAGCTGCTGGAAAGCGGCTCTTGTGTAAAACAAAATCATTTGATTTCATCATGCGGAAAGCTTTTTGTTGACAGGTGTTTTCGTATTTGTGTAATTGGGGAATTCTACTTACATTTGAAAATGATCAGAACACAATTATCATACGAAGATTTAAATAACGCATATTCTTTTTTTTTAATTTCAGCATTTTTAAAAAATGCGATTTATCACCAAAAGTTTTGTGTTTTTAAATGTTCTTCTTGTACTAGCAGTATTAGTAGAAAACACATTTCAAATGTGTTTTCTACTAATACTACTTAAATGGATGTTTCTGCTGTGCCAGTACTGGATTTGCTTAAAATAATGTGGCACAGGGGTGCTCTTGGGACAAAGCAAACTCATTGGGTAGGTGTGTGTTTTTTTGTTTGTTTGTTTTTTTACTCTTTTTTTCTCAGACTGGGTCAGTTGTGTGAATGCGTTGCATGGGAAAGGTCTCTGCACTGAAGAGTTCTTCCCTTCCTTGTTTCAAAGCATAAGGCTTTTTCTGCTCACTTCCTCATCTTTAGCAAAGACCAGGAGAAGAATCACATGCTGAATTTGTCCATCCTGTTGGCCGCACTATTGGCACTTATTGTTCCTAAATGATTGGGAACCGTCCATCATCGGCAAGTGAACTAGCAGTTTACTTAAGAAATTGCACGTGTGACAAAGGCAGCCGCTGGAGTGTGGTGGCCGCGCTGAATAGAGGGAGGGAAGGCAATTGGCTGCTACGTTGTTGGGGCTTTTTACTTGTCAAACTGGAGTCTCATTGCTTTTGTTACTGACATGTAAAGGAAATTCTCAGGGTTTTGTTTTGGTATTAAGATTGCTGGCTGACACTTTGCACGCGAAGGCCAGATAAGTGCAGAGAACAGAAAGGAAGAAAAATGTAGCTTTTGTTTTGTTTACCAAACCCCCCCCCCCGCCACACGCACACGCACACGCACACACACACCCGCCACCTACCTTTTGCTATTAAGTGTGTTTTTTTTAGGTGGCTGGACTTACATATATGTTGTATAATAATTTAAGTAACTGGAAGAAATTGAAAGAATTGTAATAAACCGTTTCTTTAAAAGTTAACTTGAACCTAGAAAAGTTACTTTATAGTTCCTTACTTTTAGATCATTTGTACTTTTAAGTTTTTAGAATTTTTTTTTTCTTCCAACATAGATTTTATTTTTTTATTATTTTTTTTGACATAATAATTCCAAAACCATAATCGGCATAATGAAAATAAAGTATGTGCATACCAGGCTTTTTTGGTAAATAAAATGGAATATTTCATTGCTGCACCCGGTTATTAGACTGTCACTAGCCCACAGCTGCTCTTAATTTGGCACTTAGTGTAATAAGGAAAGAAAGGTGGAGCATTTTCTGGATTTCATTAATAGATTGTTTGGTTTCAAAACCAGTAAGTAAGATTCTATCAATATGTAAAGGCATATAGCGAGCAATGCATTCTATGTGATACAGTAATGTGTACACACAGGTGGGTTGATGTTGCTACTGTATTGCGTGTCAGTTGCAAAGAAGCCTTCAGTCCGCAGATCGGGGTATTATTTCAACAGTAATGTGCATAAGAAAAGAAACAGCAGCAGGGAAACAATATCCGTACACCAAATGTAGAAAAGGCTGCATTTGCCTGGTTAGTACTACCGGTCAGCTTGAGTCAAGTGCAGTTCAGTTTTTATTTTTTCTTCCAAAAAAGGCCGAAGAGCTGCTGTAGTGGCAAGTCCCCACGTAGGTGTCACATCCATGGCAAAGTGACAAGACACAAATACCTTCCTCATAATACCTTTCTCCCAGCATTCCCATCTCCAGGAAATCTGTTTTGAGGGGATTGACAGTGTCTCAGATAAGTGGCCGCTCGCTACACTTTGCTGATTTTTCTCCCTTTATGGAAGTTGTTGTTTTATTTTTTTTCCTGCCTTTCCTTTCCCCTCGTCTCACTTGGTAGTGCACCTTGTATTAGCCCTAGCTACCATGCTGTTATTGCATAGCAGGACAGCACTAAGACTTTGAGAAGCCCACACAGGGTGGTGCATCTGTGTTAGGAAAAGTCTCCTTTATTTCTTTCTTTCTTCCTTCCTTTTTTCTTTCTTTCTTTGGTGGTTTGTTTCCTGTGTGTGGCACATGACTAGCAAGTAGCTGAGTTTTGTTGTAGTTTTGAGTTTTTTTGTTTTTTTTTCCTTTCCCTTGTAAATTTCAGTACTTCCTGTACAGCAGACATTAGACTGCACTAAAATCGAGATGCTTCTTTCACCCAGCACGTTTGAAGATTTTGCTGTTTTGCGAAGGGCCAGGCCACAAAACCGGAGAACGCTTGATCTGGTGGGACAACTTTTTTTAGTACTTTGAATAACAGACAAATAAAAGAGAGAAGAGGGAGGGGGAAGACAAAAGCTGTGAGGGGAAGAAGAAAAAACAAAAAAAGCCTGGTCGGCATCTAGTCAGCTTGGAAAGTTGTTAAGGTTAAGAGACAAGAGGAGACAAAGCGGTTATGTACCTGAGGGATGCTTCTTTAGCGGGGATGGAAGAATTGAGTGGTAAAGGAGGAGCGCTTGCCTCTGGCTTCTCTTTACTTCAGCAGCTCAACTGCTGGCATCTCAATCTCAACTGCTGGGTGAGTAGCTAGTTTCTGTGGCTGTGTCTTCTCTGACCGCTGAACTTCATATCAGACAGTTTATTCCAGCGAATACCAGTGATAAGAAGAGACGGCGCAGGAGGTCATCTGCCGTCATGGAAGCATTGGAGATTTCTTTATTTCTTTTTTCTTTCTTTTTTTCGGTTGATCTTCCTCCATGTGTGTCTGTATGTGTGGTATATAATACATTGAAGGATTTTTTTTTTGTGTGTGTCATATAGAGTAACAGATAAAACGTAAGACGTTCTAGATTCACTAAACCTTTTGAGTTAAATATATATATTGTGATGCAGTGAAACAATAATGTTATTAAGCTATTTTAGTGTATTTAAAAATAGATAAATGTGAAATACTGTGTTATTAAATGTAAAACCATAAACAATAACATTTAAAGATTTAATATTTTTATCCGTAAAACTGTCTCAACAAATTCGCATTTAATATTGTTTTACCATAATAAATGTAATGCTTGTTTAACTTAACATGTTTTAATGTATCATGTACTTATTTAAAAGGGAATATATATTTTTTTGTTTATTTTGCAGGATAGTTGTGAGTGTTGAATACACATTCTGAAACTGAAACTACTACTGTGAATAATAATAATAGCAATAACATTAACAATAGTAATCATTGTTTTATTTTTATTTTTTTACCCAAGGATAAACACACTTTTTATAAACTGCTTTTATTTTTAAACACATTTATAAAATCTCAAACATATAATTAGTTCTATTTCCTTTTCTGTCCCTCAAAAAAAGATCTTGTGGTAGGAAACTAGAGTTTAACCCACCTTGCTGTACAGCTTCTAAAATGAGTGCACTGTTTAGATCAGACTCTCCCTCAGGTTACTGGAAACAAGCCTGGGCCGATTTCCTCCAGTGAGCCTCATCCTTCCAGGAGAAGCCTCAGTTGTGATGGCAGTGGTGCTGTACCATACCCTCTCACTCCAGCTATTTCCAAGCCTTTTGAAATGCAGTCCAATCCATTGGGCACAACGGGCTTGTAAATTTGTCCTCTGCTGAATACAGTTACTGCTAGATAATATCATGTGCAATGAAAAATAGCACTTTTGTAATGCACACAAGTTTTTTTTTTTTTTTTCCTATGTTACCTGAGAATAATGCAAACTGGAATAGCATGAAGAATATGTTCTGTTTTTATTTCTTGCTAGCATTTTTGAGCAACTGCAATATTGTATAAAAGGATGGTCATCTCATCAACAAGCAATTCCTTTTTAGATAGATAGATAGATAGATATAGTGTGTTTTATTTAGGTTTTTGTAAAGAAAGAAATACATGCAAATGAAATTGAGGACTAGCGCAGATATTTTGAAAACAGCTCTCTGATCACAAAAACAAGCTTGTCATTACAATAAAGTGAATAGATTAACTTTGAAACATGCTGTTCTCCCCAGTGCAGAGAACTCACTTATTTCACAGTGTTTTTACATTTAAATACTGATTCAAACTGCTAAGATTTGTTGGAAAAAGGAGCATAATCAAACTCGATCTTGTCGGAATGAGAGGCACTGATTTATACCACAGGGATTTAGGCTGTGTTTGAAATTGGCCATAAAGATTTATTATAAAATGTAAGGCACACCATTGGGTTTTCTTCTTCCTTGAAAAAAAATTGTCAAGAAAACAAGATATCAGTGTGCTGCAGTACAGTATGTGTGTATGTATGTATGTAGCACCCTGTGAGTACTGTGTGTGTGTACGGGATGTATACACACACACACACAGAAAATGTAAATATTGTTCATCATATATTTATATGTACTATATAAGATTATATATTCACTTTGATCTCCACTACAAACAATAGCGGAAATGCATCTGTTTTCAAAACCTCTAATAAGACTGATATTTCTCACACAACCCTTAAAGCAGGGTCTGGCCTGGGGCACTTTTCAAGAAAGGTTTCTGATTTGATGTTTGATTGTTTACAGGCACTGCGACAGTGACAATGGGTTTTTAGTTTCAAAATTCTTTAAAACTAATTCGCCAAATAGAAAATCTTAAGATGTAATGTATTGGCTGTTACTTACTTTGAAGCTGGTTGATAGAAATTGCTGAGCTGTTTTTGATCGTCCACATTGTGTGTGTGTGTGTGTGTGTGTGTGTGTGTGTGTGTGTGTGTGTGTGTGTGTGTGTATATATATATATATATATATATATATATATATATATATATATATATATATATATATATATATATATATATATAAATAAAAAAAAAGGGGTTCTACCCTTGCAACGATAACTCTACCCGAAATATTTGAATAGTAATGTATTAGACTAATATTTACATCAGCCATGAAGCAGAAACAGCATGGCCATGACACACACACCCCCCGACACACACACATGTGTTTTATACATCTTGTCAGAATGAGTACTTGGATTTGAGCCCTTGGCTCTGCTCTTTATCGGTTCACATGTTTGGCAGCTCTCTGCTTGCGCTGGAATTTGTCAACCTGAAAACCCCTATCCATCACTGGCGTGTGAGGTCACGTCCTCCCTGAACCGTCTCCTGTACACAATACAGCTCATTAGAGATGGGGAGCCGTAGTGACATGCCATCATATCCGTGACAAAAAGCAGAGTAATATGCAGTGACATGGAGGGCACTGCAAGGCACTGCCTTCTACTGAGTGTTTCAATTGCTCTACACTGCGTGGTGTGTTTTTGTTTATTTTAATATTGCATTTGTATTGGTATTATTTGTAGCAAAAGGACGGGCCCATCTTAATACCTTTTAAAAGATTAGAAATCATGAATTCTGAGGTGAGATTAATGTGGTTGTTTTTCAGGGATTTTAATTCCAAAATGAATGAATCTTTTCATTGTTTGGCCAAACCTACACTAACTTCATGATGAGGCCTTGGTTTGTTAAGAAAGCAGCAGCGAGAGGCCACGCTCTTGTGACATGGCTTAGAAGCTGTCAATTAGGATTAATGGAATGGCATTCTGTTTAATGGCATTACTGAAATTACAGGGAGGCAAGGGCTTTTCACTGAATTGTGCAATGGTGTGTTACCAGTGTTTTAAGCATCACTGACACCATCGGCTACAAAGCCTTGTTTATAAAGGTGAATTGCACAGCAGTATGTTGCACCTGCTATGCAAGCTATTAAGGTATTATGTACAACGTTAACCCTTTTATTTATTTTTTTTAGGAACAGTTTAACTGAAAATGATAATTTCGCTGCTGTTATACGTGCAATAAAGCTGACTCGTGCTAGACTATTGCTATTGTCAATATCTTACTAGAGTCTTGTCCCTCAAACCTATCGACCAGCGTCACTATATAGCAGCATTTTGAATATGTTTACTGTACATTGACGAGAAATGGAATCCAGCCCAAAAACAACTTATAAACCTACAATCTTTACGAAAAGGGAAGGCATTCTGTTGAGTTTTGTCTTTCAACTTAAATACGCAAGTGAAAATCCCTTTGCAGCAGTCACTATTTTGAATAGACTTATACAGCGATTGCGTTCCACAAAGCAATACAATCCCTGTGTGTGGCAGCCTTCATCAGAGCCACTGGGCCAAGAGGTTGGTCTTTTCTTATCGGGAAGGCTGGGGTGCTATTATAAATACAGTAGCCAGGAAGCAGGCTTTTCTTTCTTTCTTTCTTTCTTTCTTTCTTTCTTTCTTTCTTTCTTTCTTTCTTTCTTTCTTTCTTTCTTTCTTTCAATAAGAATGGAAATATGTGGGAGTTTTAGTGGAGTGGGTTTTGTCCCACAAAATACAGAGGTATTGTCAAGGAACAACATTGTGTTAATGGTCCTGTCATCATTTGTGTTAAATAAAAAAAATAAAAAATTATAATAAAGCTCCTTTTTCAAAGTGGGAAGAGTTCCAGCAATGAATAGGGGCCTTGTCCACAGCAACAATGGGCACTTAGTCTAGCGCAGGACCTTCAACACAAGAGTCACGTTATACTGAGACAGGGCACTGTATTAAACACAGTACGGAAAGCAGATTTCAGGAGCAAATGCTTAGTCAAGTGTAAGACTTTCTGGGGGAGTTCAGGGTGAGAATAATTTTGAGATTGCCCTAACATTAAAGATTGCTTTATTTGAGAAGGGTGCCCCTTGTATGTGTGTACAGACAATTGGTGGACCATGTGGGTGGTGCTGTTATTAAGAGAGACTCGGAGATTATTGATTTCTCAAGCCTTGTAATTTGGCTGTTTTACAAATTTGTACCTGCTTTTTGCTTTCTTTTATATTTTTTTTCATATATTTGTATGTCATGTTGTTTTTTTGCTTCTTTCAGTGCATATATGTTTTTCATTTCAGTTTCTCTGTTTAATCCACAGTAGAATGAAGTGCCCATATTTTACTTGTGTAAATGCAGAAGTGCTACAAGAGTTGTGCCTGTACAGTATCTGATTAAAGACACTTCTTTAGGGCTCATAACTGGCATGTTGCACTGTTTAGAATGTGTACTCTGAACTAAGCAAGGAGTAGAATTGGCATATGAGCTAAACAGATGCCTCATTATTAAAGGTGGATGTACAGTTCAAGGCTAACCTTGGTTTGCTTCATGCATTCATACAGTTCCTCCTGGATTGTGTAAGACTTCAAACTACAGCACAAACTGTTACATTTTTATATCATTTAACCTTGGATTCCTACCATGTGTACAGTAGCCCACTGGTGAAAACTGCTGAATAGTTTTGTAGTTTCCAAACAAATCCATCATGGTAAGAAGACCATCATCATTGCACCAGTTTCTTACAAGCAGTAGTCAGGAAACAAGCCAAGAAACCTGCATGGTTGTGACGTGCTTCTGTTGGTGGCTCCTGGTGTTTGGATTGGAAACCTGCATGGTTGTGACGTGCTTCTGTTGGTGGATCCTGGTGTTTGGATTCTGATGAGTCCACTGGCTTGGTAATTGAAGAGTAAAGTAAAAGCAAGCGAGCCAGCAGGCCTCATGTGTGTTCAGCTTTTGTTTTGTTGTGCTTGTGAGCTTTCAATGTCTCCTACCTAGCTGTCCAGGATGTGTGTGGTGTCAAGGGGGTGGTACTTATTGAAGGGAGGCGTGGAGACCATGTAACCCTTGTTTGTTTGTTTTTCACTGTCTCTTGAATAGCCTCTGAGGTGAATAGCAGGCTTTCATTCCTCTTGGTTACCCTTATAATAAAGAGAGGGAGAGGAAGACACAGGCGTTGCTGGGGCACAAGTGCTCAATCAGTCTTTTGAGGTGTCACATTCCACATTGTGAGTAGTGCAGAGTAGGGCAGAGTGCCTGCGATGGTGATGGAGTGTTTGGTACTGCAGGCTGATAGAATTTGATTAAGTACACTTCAAGAGGTCAAGGTTTAGCAGCAGGGGCTCCCTGGGAATGTGGTGGGGCTGAATTGTGCAGTACAGTGGGTTTTATGTATGCCAGGTTTCTTGCCACTGTGATGAAACTCATTGCCCCCCCTGCCAAAAACAATAATCTGCAATATTGCATATCGGGTATGTATTCCCTGTTCATTGTAAAGTATAAACTGTTACTATGACATTTTCCTTTTGGGGGGACCAACAACAACAACAAAAACCATGTCTGGTATAACCTTGTTAAGTTACATCCATACACTGGTGCAGTGTGTATAAAACTACAGGTGGGGAGGAGGATGATAATAATAATAAGCAGGCTTAATACCATCCTTTCTACCTGCAATCTAAAACACTAAATAACAATACACTGTAACTAACAAAAGCTACACTGTAATAACAGCCTTTACTGTATATTTAACAAAAAATTGTTTATTTTTTGTTAAACATATTCCATTTCTTTTAGTAATAGTACATGTACATACAGTGTAGTGTATAGACTGGCCATTTGGAGGGTTTCTGAATAGAAGGCCTCCTGACAAAAGAACTGTTTTAAATGTGTTACTAAAGCTTCCAATAGAAGAGGCTTGACAGCATTCGCTTCACGTATAGCAGCCGTGGCACAGCAGCGAGGTTGTGCTAGTCAATGGCCTGCACATCAGGCATGTTCGATAGCTGTCAACGCTTCCTTTATTCTTGACTAGATTTCAAGACAGGCTAATATAGGGACAGCACGCTGAGATTTTCAAACTTTTACATTTTCTAAATTGAAATGACAGAATGATTCATCCAAAAAACTTTCTCCCAGGGTGGATTACAGAAGACATTTATCTTTGGATGCTTATTAGTAATAGTTTAGCAGGTGTTGTGTTGGCATTCTGTCTGAATCGGATACATTTATGTGCTCACGCACACAGCTGCTGCATCACTGTAATTCTGTGTACAGTCTCACTCTAATTCTGATTACAGGGTGCCAGTCTTACTGCAGCGATGAAAGGAAATAAAGACACTTACTGAAATGAAATCCGACTCTGATCCATCCATCACCTACAGCTCTCCTTTTTAATCTACACCGTGCTCTAATCTGGTTACATGCCCTTGTTGTGGGGTTTTAGTGGAAGTCGTCCTGTTGGGAATAGGGGTTTTATTGCAATTGGATAATGCCATAGTTATGGTTCAAGACTAAATAAGAAAAACGACACCTTGTCTTCAGTACTATTAACATCTAACAATTTTACTGGTGTCATATTTACTGTTGGTGTCACTTTGTAGCACAGGGCCTCTGCAGCACTGCCCACTCTCCAGCTGTATAGGAGGATCTATGGACAGGGTTACCGTATGACTCCATGTGCAGTAGGACAGTTTGGAACAGTTCACACTCCAGTGCATTCTGGTAAGTTGTAGTCTTGCTGTGAAAGGAACCTTAAACATACCAGAATGCATTGAGTTGAAAAGCCTGAACTGTCCCAAACAGTCCTCGTGTACATGGAGTCATATGGTAACCCTATCTATGGGGCTTAGAAGCTTCATCCTGGCCCCAGGTTGGGATGTTAGTCTCTTGGCCTTTACCAAGCCTTTGGAAAGGTGGTCGGCAAGAGCTTGTACAGCATAACACCTGTTCACCCTCACTGGACCCTGGCTGGGTGCTCAGACCCACAGGTGCAGCGTGTGCTGGCGTCTCTTCCCAATTTGTTTTGACCTTTTTAACTGAAGTACTTGCTGGTGGATTTTGACTAAGTGCTGCTCTTCTTCTTTTTCAATGTTTTGCAGTCGAACAAAGTGCCCGTTGTGCAGCACCCTCATCATGTGCACCCGCTCACGCCTCTGATAACGTACAGCAATGAGCACTTCACACCAGGAAACCCCCCTCCGCACTTGCAGGCCGATGTGGACCCGAAAACAGGTGAGCAGCTTGGACAACACATGGAGACTTTGACTGGATGCAGCTGGATGCTTCGAGACCTGAACTTCTTAAAGAGTTGCACTGGCGAGTAGGCCCACCTATATTTTCAATTTCCACACAGCTTGTAAATGATGCATATTAAACTTGAAGGCGCTGTTCAGTTTCAATGTTGGGGGATGGCCAGGAGAGGATGCGCTCCAGCATTACTCAAGATTGCTTACCCTTGGTTCTGTGGTCTATATCACTCAATTTAACCATATGGTAGTCCTACTCCTTTTAATCCATCACATGTCCTTGGCTCGTACTGGCCAGACATCTTTCTGTAAGGAATATTTTCTAATCCCAGTAGCATTTCTCAGTGGAGTGTCGCTTTTAAGAGCAGCCAGCACTGCTCTTCTCCTAAATGCAGGTCCAGTTGAGTGCTGATTTATTCCACTAGTCTGCATTATACTCTTCAGATGCCCATTGAATCTTATGGCTGTGTGTAACTATAGTACCACAGCCCAATATGCTGTACAGTAGCCATGGTATCCTTCCTATAGGTGAGCTGACCACTTGTCCTTCGTAAGCAATCGGGTAATGATTCTCATTGGGTGTTCTCCAAATGAATCTGAATAGAGTGTGTATGAGTGTTTGTTATGCAAAGTAATTCAACATGCTGTCAGTGCAAGCCAGGGCAGTGACGCTGCAGATGGCTTGTAAACCACTTGTCTGATTTCGATAATGCACAGGCATTTTTTTATGAGGGGCTTCACTACCTGCCATTTGGTGTAGTACATTGTGCTGTATGTTAAGAACCACCTTTCTGATTCTGATAACTCTTGGGTATTGGGAAGAGTTTCATACTTGCTTCAACCAATGTGAAAATGGGTCAGTTTTGCTTGACTTTATTTTGGGTATAAATGTAAAATACAGTTCAAATTAGCATAAAGCCCCCTCTCATTTATGATCAGGAATTGTGCTTAGAGTTACATTTTATTGACAACAGCAATACATAATGGAGCATGGGCTTTGAAAGAACCATTTCCTCTTAAATATACTGGTTATTGTCCTTGGCATTTAAGAACTATTAAGCTTTTACAAAAGCAAGTGCACACACTGCATTAGGGTGCATTGCCTGCTGTGCCAGCTGTGCGATGTAACAGCAGTGCAAGGAAGGGCTATTATAGGTGTGTAATTCATTTCAAATCAACCCTTTTCATAATGTAATGTAGTCATTGACACAGGTATGTCTGTTTTTGTTTCTCAGATGTATTTTCCTTCTGAATCATTACTGCAGTTGTTTTATATCTCTTAATGGAGCAATTACAATGGAGCGGTTAATGGGGTTGCTTAATTGAGCATAATATATAAATTATTATTTTTAAACAAACATCTGCACAATAAGAGTGGTCTGTTTCAAATGTGGTATATGTTTTTAAATGTAATTGTTACCACAGAAGGGAAAATATTAAAAAAAAAACAAAAAAAAAAACACACATTTCCGTCCATCTGTCTGTTTACTTTCAGGCGCTGTTTAATTTGAATTGTCATGCCAGTCCTCTGGTTAGTGTAGGTTGCACTGGCATTAACTCAAAGTGGCTCTATTGACGAGACATGCTGCTGTCAAACGTGCTGCATCAGACTCCGCCATTGATGCCACGCCTTCTAATGCAAGACATAGTGAAGTGGCGTCATGGGGTTAGGGTTAGGTTTTTTAAGAGCCCTGACCACAGCGACGCAGTGTAGAGGGCTGCTTTACCACAGGAGAATACTGGGTTGTACACTGGTGTGGAGGTTATTCTAAATGCTATTTCTGTTTCTCTTGCAGGTATTCCCAGGCCCCCACATCCAGATATTTCTCCATATTATCCCTTATCGCCGGGTACAGTGGGTCAGATCCCCCATCCGCTGGGATGGTTAGTACCACAGTAAGCAATCCCAGTTTCCTATCATATTATTTATTGTATCTATTATTATTAATATTATTATTATATTATTATTATTATTATTATTAATAATAATAATAATAATAATAATAATAAATAATAATAATAATAATAATAATAATAATAAACTCAGTTTATTTAAGCATCAAACTTAAAATTGTTTTCCTCTTATGATAATTATTATATATGTAGTGCAGAACTAGAGTGACATTTTTGTTTCCAGGAGAAATAAACTATTACATTTTTAAAATGGCAGGATAAAGTATCTTAGTCTTATTACTTTATTTGTGCATTTTGCACAATTATGAAGTGCATTATATATATATACACACGCACACACTCTTTTCAGTCTGCAAATTCTATTCTCTACTTTCAGAATAATCTTCTTTAAAGTTGCAACTGTGTTTGTAACACATAAGGGTCGCTTCACTGCTCCCATGGGCACCTCTGCTTTGTCTCGTACATTGAGCCTGGGTTTTTGAACACCACTCCAGGAAAAGTAAAATAAGTCAGTCTGGTTTCTACATGCATTTAGTACACTGATTTCCTAGGCAGCACAGTGCACTTGTTTTTATTAAACCCAAGTTGCTTCTTTGTGGTGAGAATTCTATTTTGCATGTTGCTGTATTGTCCATTTAAAGTAATGCACCATGATTGCCAGTCTGTAACCCACAATTCCACACGGGGGACTCTCCCCTGGTAACTCTTGTCAACACTTGTTAGTGTGACAAAAGGCTACAAATTAAGCTCTGTTAATTTAATGTTTTCTCACCGCGATCTAAATACCGAAAGAGGCCCTGAGCACAGCCGCAGCCCTTTGATTCACTGTACTTTTATTTTGGTATAAATTTACATTCATTATTGTTTTCCTTTGGATGTGTAGCCCCCAATTAGCATGACGGCTCCATTAAAGCAGTCGACGCGTCGCCTTTAATTATCACAACAAAACACCTAGTGTCAGCTGGGGGAGAGGGGCTCTGTTGACACAAGCAGAGGGTATAAAATGTAATTAGCCATTCCTATCGCATTTATGGTATTCAAATTGTTCCGAGTTTGCTCCCTTTGATCTTCTCTCTGCAATCCCCTAGGTTTGTGTTCTGATCAAATGAGAATAAAGCCCGCTGCACAGGGAGAGGCTTTTACCTTTTTTATTTTCTCTCTCTTCTTTTTAGGCAAGGTCAGCCAGTTTATCCAATCACAACAGGAGGGTTCAGGCATCCATACCCGACTGCTCTCACCGTCAATGCATCCATGTCTAGGTGAGTTGCATACTATGAAGCGCATGCTTTTGAATGCAAACAGATGATATTTTCACATTAATTTTGAATGGTTTAGTATAACCCCCCCACCCCCTATTGCTTAATGAGTCTGAATCCTTATTTATCACTGAAAGACTAGAATAGAAATGTTTCTATCTGGTCATCAGTCAGTCAACTTTATATAGCGCCTTTCATAGTGGACCTCCCATCACAAAACGTTTTACAAGAAACAGTAGAAAACAATTGATACTACATTACAGTGAAAAACAATGCATAATACATTAAATACAGTATATCCACACACTTGACCAGGGAGAGAACCCTTAATGATACACAAAAGATTTTTAAAAGTGACAGCAAGCTTCAGAAGTGTCATTTCCACCCCTTCAGGATGAATCCTTGCTAGATATCCAGTTGCTTCCAGTTTATTTACCACTAGTCAGTAGAGCTGTGTTTAAATAGTCCCTAATTGCCCCTAATGAAGGGTTTATTTTCTATCCGATTTCCAGTTAAGTTAATTTAATTCATGGAGTCTTAGAGTTTCACAATGGTCTGAAACAGCTAATGCATTTTGATAATATGGAATTAAATCTCATCTCAGGAGACTGTAGGTTAGCATTTGTATCTTAAAACAAAGTTACGTGGCCAGTCTTTTTATTCCTTCACCTTTGTTTATAAGATTCTTTCCAGTTTTCAGTACTCACCAATTCATTATGGAATTTGGCACAAAGTAAAGATCTTTGGTTTGTTTGTTTATTTGTTTATTTATTTACATTTATGTAGCGCCTTTCATCACAATGACCTCGAGGCTTTACAATATTTTGCAATATTATACAAAATGTAAAAGGCAAAGATAATTCCTGTAAAACAGTTCAAAAGATGTTTATTGAAGCGTCAAATAGAATATGGGAAAGATAATCCTTAATGGAATTTTTATTAAGATTCTAATGAACAAGGAAATCTTAGTCTTACAAGCAGGGTTTGAGAAAGTCTAAGGTACACATTTTCTTTAAACAGTCTTCTAAAATCTTTACAAGGAAAGCCAACTCATGTTGTACCTTGTATTCCGTTGGTATACCATCTAACCAGCTACAAGTGTAAAAAAAAAAAAAGAAAAAAATCTACACAGCAAATTAAAGACATTCTTTTGATAATGGGGTGAGAGAAGTACACGTCTATTATCTGTGTGACAGTTCTAGGAAATGTAGGCTCCTTGTCCTGTCCACGATAACCCTTTTGATATGAATTCCATCTAGCAGCCTGACTGCAATTTTCTCAGAATTAAGTGACGGGTCATTATACTTTAAACACTGTGGAGAAGCCTGGACCGGCAATTAAACGGCACGCGCTGGCTGTCCTTCATGCCACCTGATGACCTCCTTTGGATTGAGATGTTAGAGCTTCGGGGCCCTCAGCCTGCTAAATTGGTAGAAGCCGCTTCTCCCAACGAGGGCCGACTCTGAAATCAGCTTGCTTCAAAGAGACAGAATCATGTATAAACCATAATGTGGGTGCGCAGTGGCATTGGAGCTGGGAACAGAAGAAATGTATCAAGTGCATAGGGAGAATGAGGGAATAATGACAGACCTGCTGCACCTCAAAAGAATTGTACTGCAGGAGAAGCACCCCCCCCACCCCACCACTCATGCATAAAAGACAGGCAGGCAGCGACACACACTTAACAGAAACATGTCAACGATGAAGCAGTGCCAGGGTAGGAGAAAGAAACCCCCAAGAGAGTGCCAGGAACTAAAAAATAGTTGTTCTTCCTAGCAAGTTTCGGAGTATCATTATATTCTGGTTCAGAGCCATACAGCCAGACAGTGATATATAATGAGCTGTTTAGAATTTTCCATTTCTCTGAATTTGTGTGTGGCCACTGACGGAGCTTTCGCTGAAAAGCTGTTTTACAGCCAGTGATCGCTGTATGTACGTATTAAAAATAGAGCTTGATTTAAAATATTTGATCGGTTTATTTATGGGCATTAGTGGTTAATTGGTGCACATTTTAAAATAAAGGTAACAGCCTTATAGCAGGTAATGCACAGTAATACTTTAATAAATAAATACTACACATTAATATAGTATAAGTAGAACACAGATGTTACATTGTCCCCTGACATTCAAGCATTGGATTTGTTTAGATCTGAAGAAACTGTCGGCATCCAATGCAAACTTTGTTTGTATACAATATGTAAATGTATACAGTACTCGCTATATATACTTTCTCTGATGCAGGCTTTTTTTAGTTTTATCTGTCACAGTGGATAATTGCAATTACAAAATGTTGTGCTTGTTTATTCTTAGTAACTCCCATTCCAGCATCGAAAAGAGTTGCGTTATTGTCAGGTAATTTACAAGTGCATTGCGGATTTACAATAAAACAAACGAAACAAACAAATAATCTATTTGTTCAAATAAATGAAAACACTAAAACTGAAAAGTAGAACACAGAAGTTAAAATGCACACAACTGTACCAGTACTTGATGCAGACATCTCTCTTCTTGCTGTAGCCTTTTGCATTGGCGCTGTCCACATGACTGACGTTGCAGTCATGGCAGATATGTGACATTTTATAACAATTCAGTCATGAACAAATGAATCTCCGATCAATTCATCAGTTGAGTAATCGGCCCGATTTAATCTGTTAATCGGAGCAGCCCTAATTAAAAACACTACTCGCCTGTTTCTAATACAGAAATGATTATCTGTTTGCATTCTAGTGTGTGTGTGTGTGTGTGTGTGTGTGTATACAGATATGCATTTATATTTAATGATAACACTATCATCACGCTTGATCCTATTAAATAATTGTAATAGTGTTTAAAATGTTAAGCATTGTCATTGTTTTGTTGGTAAACACTAAAGGTCAAGGGTTCTACATAAATGGTTACAATACCATTTGGTTGCATTTAACAATAAGCAATTCATTAATTGACAGATTGCATCAGAAATGACGGGGGGCAGTTCTCTGCTTTGTAATAAGAAATTACAGGATTATTAAAGTTTAAAATAATCCATTGGTAACCCGAAATGGAATATTTAATGGTAATGCTTAATTTTAATTTTGGCTACAGTAATATTTACAGTAGATTTTAGAGCACAATATCTACAGCACACATTGTTTGTATAGCTTGCATGGCTGAGCTGACTTGGGTTCATCCCTTGTATGATGCACACCACCTGTATAATACGCCCCTCATATATAACGCACAACCTGTGGGTAACGCACATAAATCCCTTAGATTTGTAAAAGCATGTGCGTTAGTGGTAGAATTACATTAATAAACATTTATTTGAAACTCAGTCATAAGTTGCTTTTTTTTTTCCCCCATTTTACAAATGAAATGTATTATTGGGGTAGGTGTTATTGCAACTGCATGTGTATTCTTAATATGTTTAGTGTGTACAAGTATGTAATATTGTCATACACTGTCCTGCTGAATTGGATGCTTCCCTCTCGCTGGCTCCAAGACGGTAGACCTGTCAGATTACAGCGATGCTGTTTGATAGGGAACACTGTAATGTCATGCCTGCCTGTACTTACCAATTTCCACAGTAGACTGGCTCACTTGAGGGCTTGTTAACCTTTTATATAAGGACAACCCCCTTTTTAACCCCCCCTCCTTCTAGTTCATGTCCAATGTAAGCTTTTTATCAGTGACTTGAGCTCAGAGCATGTCGCCTAAGCAGGATTTGTATTTTCATATGGCTCCTATTTCATACCAGTTCTTCTCATAAGAAACGTGATGATAAGAGTCCCCCAAAGCATAAGCACATAGATGGTGTACCTTTTTTTTAAGCAAAACATTGCTTGAATTTCATACAGTACACCTCTGTTTATGTGTCACGAAAGCACTGTGTTGTCTTTGGAAACCACATACCATCCAAAGTCTGTTGTCAGGAGTAAACTTCAACATGGCAGGACAGTGTATTTTTCAGCATATACAAGTATTATCAGGTGCTGTTGCAGAGAAAAGCCACAAGGCTTTGTCTGGCTTGGGTTATTGTATCATATAGTAATGCTATATTATATTCTAAAACATAATCCAATTGTGTTGTCTTGTTATGCAAGCAGAATTTGTCATTTTAATGATGCTGGGAATGTCATTAATAATTAAGGGAGATGATGAGAATTTAGTGACAACTTTACCAGATTCATGAAGTTGAATTGTTCCTGTTAATTAGCTGTGACAGCTTGCATATGCTTGCACTGCATTCAGTAATGTGTAACTGTGCTCATCTCTTCTGCCTCATTCATTTTTATTCTGACGATTTACACAGTTTTCTCAACTCTAGGTTTCCACCACACATGGTCCCGCCACACCATAGTTTACACACGACAGGGATTCCTCATCCAGCTATAGTCACGCACTCCGTCAAACAAGAGTCTTCCCAGAGCGACATTGGTTCTCTCAACAGCTCGTAAGTCCTCACTTTTCTTAAAACATATCTTATGTTAATAATATTAAACATTGTTTATTTTTTGGTGTTCTGTTGTGTTTAGCACTGGACTGTTGTAGGTAACATTAACATATTCTATTAGGAATATATCATTATTGTGTACAAGAAAGATTCTTTTTAATGTAATATTCTGTAAATATTACTTAATAATACTTTTTTTTTTTTTACCTGCACTCACTTTGTTTAACCTTTATCATTAAATAACATGTTTATATTCATAAAACATATGAATCTATTCCAATATAAAATGATTCTTCTGATACTGTGATGCTGTTCTCCTCTTCAATTAACACACTTGCATCTAGCCTGTAAATTCTCCTCCTTTCAACAGAAAACATCAGGACCAAAAAAAGGAGGACGAGAAGAAGAAACAGCCTCACATCAAGAAACCTTTGAATGCATTTATGTTGTATATGAAGGAAATGAGAGCGAAAGTAGTGGCGGAATGCACGCTGAAAGAAAGCGCGGCTATCAATCAAATTCTTGGACGGAGGGTAAGGAGCCATTTCTTGTTGTTGACATTGGTGGCCCATATAATAGGAAGCCTTGACCAGATATACGTCATACTGGATCAGAATCTAATAGGAAGCCTTGACAGGTATACATCATACTGGATCAGAATCTAATAGTACCTGTGGATGGTGTAAAAGACCAAGTGTTTCAGAACATGACTTTTGCCCATGACCCTAATGTTGATTACTTAATGTGCTTTAAAGTAAACCCCACTGCCTCCTCTAGTAATGTTAGATACACATACATTTTTAAAGCCCCAGCAAGCTCTGTATTCTCATACTACATAGTTGTATTCTGTAGTAAATTATTCATGACGTTTTGCGTGTTACATTGTTTTATGATTTGCTACATTCTCCCTGGAATATATTGAACTGCCTGATCCAGATCTTTATTTATTTGTTTATTATTATTATTATTCCCAGTGGCATGCGCTGACTAGAGAAGAACAGGCTAAATACTATGAGCTGGCAAGAAAGGAACGACAGCTCCACATGCAGCTGTACCCAGGCTGGTCAGCAAGAGACAACTATGTAAGTTTAAAACAAGTAATGCAATCGTTTCTTTTATAGATGCATTGCTTTGTTAATGATTATACTTCTCTGACGGACTTCTGATATAAAACCTTGGAAGGGAATACTAGCTGTCTGATGCATGCAATTCATAGGGGTTACTTGCATCATTTATAAGTTTCCGACAAACTTCATTACATTATGAAACGTGGCCGTTTTTGGTGTATGTGTTGTATCCAGCTCCAAATAGGAAAGTTGTCTCAAAGTCAAAATCATTAAACTACTTTATTTAGCTCTTATTCTGCTTTGAGTAAAATGGAAATACAATCTGTGTTTGTGGTGAGATCCTGCAGTAACAAGAATGGTGCAGAATGACCCATATTCAGTTAGTGTACATGCTGTGAACAGGCAACATGGGGATCATTACTCCTTAATCGGGTGTAGAGGGCTTGTGCAGCGTGCCAATCAAAGCAAAACTGTGAAACTTAAATCATACGCCTTTATACATATAGGTGTTTGAACCTGGGCAACAGCTACACCTTGAGGCAAAACGCTGTACACTTGCTAGAACAATCCTGGACTTGGTGTAATCTGTGCTTATGCATTACATTCAGATAAAAGGACAAGGCACTTAGAATAGCACCTAATATTACTAAAAGGGGGCCCCTCAGCAGGCTTGGAAACCTTTGGTGGCACTGCATTCGGACACTTCCTGCTGTAGGACAAGGCACTGTTAAGCACTTCCCTGGTTAAAGTGCTGTAACACCCGGCATCCTGGTTTGTTTAGTTTGCAGCTTTGCTAAGAGCTCACCCATGTGGGTAACCAAAAAAAAAAAAAAAAACCCAAAGCAGCTAGAAATAACGAAAGTTGTTGGGGTCTGGTGTGGCTGTTCAAGGCCTCTTATAAAGTGTGCTTTCATGGCTTGTATTTTTTTCTTGTGTCCATTTTGTGCAAAATAATAACTAAGGTTGCTGTCTGTTTCTGTGTTTTTTGGGGGGAAACCAGGGTAAAAAAAAGAAGAGAAAAAGGGATAAACAGCAAGGAGAGGCCAATGGTAAGTAAGCAGCCGTTATCTCTTCTGATAGAAGATACCTGTCATGTGTCAGACTTGTGACAGCTTGGAGATGAAAGGCTAGGCTTCTGCCTGGCACGTTGCATATCTGGTTGCTAGCTAGCGCATCAGTTAAATGTGATCATGTAATGCCTGTTACTACCCTTTTGTTAAAAGCTAATACACCTTGCCAACGCATGAACAAGACAATTTGATGTACGTTTTAAACACTTTTTTTTTAATTATTTTTTTTTTATTGCAACAGCCAGAGTGTAAATCCTATATATTTTTCTTATTTTGTATTAGTTATTTTTTGTATTAATGCCTGTGCGTGTTTAAGGTTTGTTTTGCTTCTCTGTGTGTTCTGTTAACGCAGGCTGTGTCTGTATGTTCTGGTGCATGCTTTACAATGACAGTCTCCCCCATCTTAAATTAAGGAGGTTTGCTCATTTATTTTTTTATTTTTTTATAGTTTTTCTGCGTTACACAAATACTGCATCGCTAACCCATCATTGCAGGCCATACGAGTCAAGATGCGCTTTTGAAGACCTGTATTTTGTTCTTTTTTTCAGAACACAGAGAATATTTTCCAAATCCTTGCCTTTCACTTCCTCCGATTACAGGTGCTAATGTCATTTTGAGTCCTTCGATTGCTAACTGTATTTTATTTTTTGTTTCATTTCTTTTTATATATTTTTATTGAAATAGATTTTCACTTATGTAACAATGTTAAGCCATTTTGAAAAAATGCTAAATGATTGATCTGTTTTTTGTTTTGGTTTCAAATATTTGAACTTATTTTTTTGCAAAGCAGTACAAATGGATGTACAATAATCTATTTTATTTCTGTAAAGTTACAGATTTAAAAAAATAAATAAATCTCCAATTGGCAAATTGAATATGCATTATTACTTTAAAGTGACTGATTTTAAAATAAATATATATTTTTTAATAAATGAAAAAAGGTATTTTTGCAGATAATATCCAGTTGTAAACCTCCTTAATCTAACTGCTTAGTAGAGCTCCTGTCTCTTTTAAAAGCACGTATATGCAGAAAACCTGCCTTGCTCTTTCTGTGCAGCGTTTACATTTAAAAAAAGAAAAGCTACTAATTTTGGTCTGATCCTTGTTAATTTTATGCTGCCTAATGCTTTCTCAGCTGGCACTAACATGCCGTATTTTGCAGTCTGCTTACTTCTACTTGCACATTTCTTCCTCAAATGTAAAACCCAAACCATATATTGCAGAACAGTAACCAAAGCTGCAATGCCCCATATTATTATTTTAACAAACTGGCTTTTAAAGTTTAATTATTTAAAAGCTATCTCTAATGAAAAAGATAAATAAAATGCATCTGCCCCTTTTTTTTTTTTTTTTTTTTTTTTTTTTATTGCTTGATTTGAAGGAACTAACTAGTCTTACAGCAGTATTATGTAATGGGGCAGGCAGTCCTTTAGAAAAAGGGATACTGCAACTTTAATTGCCACATTAAAAACAAAAAAAATATATATAATAATAAGAGGGTACTTTTAAAAAAAAATAATTGGTAAACAAATTCATGAATTCCCTTTTATTTTTTCTTTATTTCTCTCTCTTTCTCTTCCTTTTCTGCTCGCTTCTCTCTCCAATCGTTCAGACCTGAGCGCTCCTAAGAAATGCCGAGCGCGCTTTGGCCTTGATCAACAGAATAACTGGTGCGGCCCGTGCAGGTGTGTATAGTACTCCCAGACTTGTATGGCTAGTTGCAGCTGGTTCAAAATTGGTACTTTCTCCTTTCTGGGCCTTTTTTATTTACCCCCCTTTCCTCTCCGCGACCTGTTGGTGAGCTATCCCAAACTGCATTTCCACAGATTTCAAAATGTGCACAGGCATTCTTGAGTTGCAGGTCTTCGGTTTGTTTTGAGGTATAAAAAAAAAAACAACAAAATTCACCATAAAAAAAAAAAAAAAAACCCGTTGTAGGCCTGCCAGAGCCTGGAGTACCTGTATTGGCGTTGGTTTGGAGAGTTTGACCATTGATTGACAATGGTTTTGTTTGGGGGGCGGGATGGAGAGGGGTGGATTTGTCTGGTCAGGGGAGATTACCAATGAATGCCGCTGAAACACTAGCTGTAGCTAGGTGTCACAGCCAATGACCAGTGTCCACTGTTTTTTGTTTTTTTTTTGTATTTTTGTTTTTACCTTTGGTTAACAGATACAAATACCCCAAAGAAGTGTCGTGCATTGTTCGGGCTTGACCAGCAGAGTTTATGGTGCAAACCATGCAGGTATATTCCCAATAGGAATGGGGGACTGAGATTAAACAAGAAGAAATATCTTTCTGTATGTGTGCCTTTTTCCACGCAAATTAACTGCTAACTCACTGTGACCCCTTTGCTATGTACAGTCTATCGCTATAACATAGCAATTCCCTAGTGTTTCTTTTAATTAATAATTCTACTGTAGTAGAAACTGGCTGAGTAAATACATGTACAAAATATGTTGGTGCTGGAAGAAAAAAATTACTTTTGATGTAAATATTTTTGTTTCTATTTTTTTCGTTGTGCTTAATGTGTAATTATCATGACTATAACATCTTACCGCTAGCGTTTGCCTTATCAGTATTATCACAGCCTCCGCCACCCCAAGGATGTGATTGTCCACATTCTAACACCTTGACTTGTTTATTGCTTATCATTCAGGATATTAATATATTTAAATTACAATGCACATCAAATACATGACTGCTGCATTCCGGAACATGTGCAGTTGGTCATGTGATCTAATTGCAGCTGGATCATTGGGTTTCTTTTTAACTGCTACACAGGAAGTAATTAGGATCTCAAACAAGCAAAGAACCAATATATACATTTTAGAAGAAAATTGTATATTTGTAGTAATACAGCCGTTGTATCCTGCAAGTTTTATATTACCATGTTCTGGTTTTGTAAGAATTGACAAAGAGTTTTGGAGCACTGCTATTTAATTTTCAGATTAAGTGGCTAAGAATTGCACATTTAATTATGCTTGTACACATATATTCCAAGTTAATTTATTGTATTTATTAAAACATTTCTCTCCCAAGTTTGTCCCTTGAGGAATTACGTCTCATTTCCAGGTCTGGTATGCAGACAGGAAAAGCAACATGCAAACATTCCGCAGTGCCTCAGTGTGTACAAGGCTTAATTATACAATTCTAAAGTTAAATGAGTATACGATTAACTTCTAAATTATATTTACAGGACCCCATATGAATATTGAGCAGGGTTGGGAGTACAGGTTGGGGGAAAAAAGGGGTTCAGCAAATATACCACTTTGCTCTGTAAAAGTGGTAATTTCATTGAAAACCTTAAGTAACAAAAAACAAACAAACAAAAATCTGATTTCATTAAGTCCAGGCATCAACCAGCCTCTCAGCCACTTCCTACTTCAGTTAAAGTACGCTCTGTTTCACCTTGCTCTTGCTCCTCTGGTAATCCTAGTTAACCTGCTTTTCATTTTGTCAGTGTTGTCTTTTAATTTTTGGTGGAGGGAACCAAGTGATTTACCCTTCTCTGTGCACACTTCCTCCCCTTCTAATCTGACGTAGTTAAAATCTTTTATTTCTTTGTTCTGATACAAGCAGTCTTTGAATTTGGAATATTTTCATGGTAGGTATTTGTTTCTGCTAAGTAATACCCTTCTCTGTGTGATGCTTGCTGTCTTTCATGCGTTGTCGTGTTCTGTGTTGTGCGGTCTCTCAAGCTGCCACCTGTATAAAGAGGAAGGCTTGCGTCATCGTTGTCAGTTCATTGTCTTTGTCAGTCTACCCTCCTAAAAGCACAGCACAGACCACACCCGTTTCCAACCGGAAAGTGAGCAGCACATTCTAGGCTTGAAAAGGTTAACCTGTGCTGTGTAAAAAAAAAAAAAAAAAAAAAAAAAAAAGAACCTGAGAGACTGGGTCCTGGGCATCATTGCATTTTCAGGCTGAGCACTCAATTATTCACACTGTACACGTTCTGTGGTTTCACTGAAACTTACTTTCGGGCACAACTTGCAGCTGCCAGGTTGATTGTAACCTTTTTTTTTTTTTTTTTACTGAGTTGCATTTACTTCTCAAATTAGTATTTCCTAAACTTTAATGAAAGTCTGTTAGAAAAGTTACCATTCTATGTGCAGATATTCTGCCCTTTTCCTTTATGTACCGAAGTAAACACTGATATAGAGAAGAATAATTATGTTTGGACTGATTTTGTCCTAGTCCTTTTCTTTTATTATTATTTTTTTTAGCATTAAATTTGGCACAAATTTAGAACTTGCATCTACAGTTGAGTGACATGTCTGTGTCTCTGTGAGTTAGTGCATTTAGCCTTCGCTCCTGGGCCCTGCCCATCTCAAGATGTATTCACTGTGAATGATTCCGTGCTCTTCATGCGCATTCAAAGATTTTGGTATGATCTCTTGACCATTAAATGTTAAGGTAGCATGCGACTGCATTTCATGTGCTGTGACATTGTTCTTTCATTGCTTGAGCCTTTCTTGTTGAGTAGATGGGCCGCTGTGCTAATCGCCCCCATCACTTTTGTCCTTTTGCATGCTTCTTACTTTAGCAATCCTAACTGTGCTGTAATTGTTAATTAGCTCATCCGTATGCATACAATAGCTGTACTTTCATTTGCTGTCAAATTGTTGTTTCCTTCATTAATGTTTAATGTAATTTCTATTCAATGTTTCAACAAAAAGAACCTTTTATATTTTTTCTTTCGTTATCTAGCCATTAGCTAAAGCCATGCATTTAATAATTATAATGATTGTGTTTTTGACTTTATTTTGTCAAACACAAACCTGATGGGTTTTGCGAGGAATTATGCTCTATTAGATCATTTTGCCTATTTATCTATCACCAGGAAGTGACCCACTTTGTTTTGGAAGCTGTTCTCTGAAAATACACTTAATGCAGCTGTCAGGATGTATCCTTCTGATTTAGGAAAGTAGCCATCAGGACTCCATAGTTTATAGCCTGCAGCAGTTTTTTATTTAATTTTTTCTAGATAATAAAGTTTCTGTGAACTTTCTGATAGCTGCAGATGGAGGGATAATTCACCATTAGGATTAGAATTCCTTCAGCTTGCAAAATCTGGTCCATTATGCCTTTTTTTTTTTTTCTGTATGGGCAATTAGAAATTTGAGAGAGGCTAGTATTTCACTTGGGGAAGTGAAAAGGAGTGGGGTAGTTTTCATAATAGTATTGCCTTTTATGAAAATGTTAGGGTGAGGGAAAATTTGCTCTGCTGAACTGCATTCTGAATCATTAATACCAGACAGTATTCCACTTGGCTAAGAGCAGTCCAGTGGAAAATGCTAACACAAGCTGATAGCTTTTCACCATTATTTGTTTTTTGCTTTGCTCTAATACAGCATGTCATACACACTATACACCCCCCCCCCCTTTTTAACTTTCTTTTCCACCTGTTGCTCACCTTGCTTAGAAAACCGCATGAACTCTTCTAGTGTAGCATGAACTGACCCTGTGGCTCTAACAAAACTGTGTTCCAACATGTCCCTGTCTGGCCCGACTCCTCAGTGCTTGTTGATAGCACATCCAAGGGTATGGGCTGGGTATGACTTGAGAAACGATTTTCTTACCAGAATCCCTCATTTTTTAAAATAATAATAGCAGTAATAATAATAATAATACATTTTATTTTTGCTTGTTTTGTTAAGGAATTTAAAAAAACAGTTTAGTGGCAGCTCAAGACATCCCTGCATTATATGCCTTGTGTATTGTTGGGTGCAAGAGTTGAGATTGTGAGTAGGGGTAAGCGTGTCTTTTTACTCTGCCCCTTAGTCCAGTGAAAATGTAAGTTACCAAGGAAGGATGGGAGCTTGACGATGATTGTAAGGCTGGCATTGTGTTGGAGCTCTGTCTGTGGCATCATCCTCATTATAAGGAATGCTTCTGGCTTGTGCAGTCTTAAAAGTAATGCAGTCTTGTCTAGGCATTAATGCTAGTAGCATTTTGATGTTAAATTCGGATATGACTAACTTATCAGCTATTCGGCTACTTGGCCTCAATAGATCTTATCAGTTTATACCTATGTGTGATAGGGAATTCTCCAACCATTGCACCCACCCTTCCATAGTAGACACTGTGTCTGTAACCCTTCTGGAAACTGAGATTAGATTTTACAAGATAAAAAGTTAGGATCGGTGGTGATGAGCTCAGGTGGCTTGAGACATGCTAAACCGGTATCTGGACCTAGCAAAGCAATGAGACAAAGACATGGCAGTGTGTCATTTCTGTACTAAAACAGAGATATCTTTGGATAAGGCAGTCCATATTGTATTTTGGTTTTTCTAACCTCACATCTCTCAGTAACAACAGGCTGTGCACCCTTACTGTGCAACATGCTGACTGTCAGGTTTGACTGCGCCTTTGTTTGCACAATGCTTAACTGCTTTAGAAAAGAACTGGGTGCAACTGTCCTTGTTGGCGTGGCTAACTGAGACATAAGAGAACTCCCACAAGTATGTCTTGAGAATGAAGCCCTTTGGAACAGAGTCCTTCGTGATGGTTTTGTTACAGAGCCGCAGGCGGTAGAACCAGTTATTCTCGTTGTTTTGCAACTTTTCCTTTTTTCTACCTGTTTTCATTCCTGCTTCCACCCCCTGTCCTATTCACTCTTCTCATTCTCAATTGGATGTGGTTGCTGACATTAAAAGGGGATACTTCCTGGTGATTTATCTTTAGTCTTTCATTCAAAGTTTTTTTTTTTCCCCCCCAGAATAAACAGTGACTTAGACAAACGTAACATAATACCATATATATATATATATATATATATATATATATATATATATATATATATATATATATATATATATATATATATATAATAATAATCTACATAATAATTATGATCATTTATATAGAATGACATTTACTACTAATGACTGACATTTATGTAGAAAGAGATGTTATTTTTTTGGTAGCTTCTCTGCTGTCCCCACGACGTCCTGTGTTTACAGATAATTGTTTCCCTGTTTCTAGGAGAAAAAAAAAGTGCATTCGCTACATACAAGGTGAAGGCAGCTGTGCCAGCCCACCCTCTTCAGATGGAAGCTTACTAGATTCTCCTCCCTCTTCACCTTCCCTGCTAGCCTCCCCCTCACAAGACTCTAAACCACAGACTGAACAAATGCACCCTCTCTCACTGACTATGAAACCTGATTCCTTGGCACACCTTTCAATGCCACCATCTTTAGCTCGGTTGGAAAACTCTGCTAGCAAGACCGGCACCCAGAACGGGGCATTGGAGCACCAAGCCGTCACGTCACAACAGCCTGCATCCTCGCCACTGGCAAGGCCATCCACGTCCTTGTTGCGTTCCCATAACCTGCTCACTGGCTCACAAGCCCAGCCTCTTTCGCTTGTAACCAAGTCTATAGATTAGCATTTTAGCTTTAGTCTTTGGTGTCTTTTTAAAATTTTAATTTTTAACCTTTTTTTCTGTTTGTGCCATACGGCTATAAATCTGAATGTTTTATCAAGTTCATTGGTCAATATTTGACCCATCATTATTTCAAGTTTTTAAAAAAAATAATAATAATAAAGCTGTAGAATATAAGCTTTGTAATTTCTGCCAACATTTTTATGTGTTTAAAAATAAATAAATAAAAAATAAATAAATAAAAAAACATAACTTATGTAGTTCCAATAGGCAAGATACATTTTGAAAGACTGAAATAAACATTAAAAAAAAAAAAAAAAAAAAATAAATATGAAAAATAAAGTAGCTCTTCCGGAAGGAGTTGGTTCTTCTTTATTATTTGTATTAAATATGAGCTTGTGAACCAATCATTTTACATCTGTTCAGAGGCACGACGAATGCAGTGCCATTTCATTCATTGTGCGGAACAACTTTTATTGTGATGTTACTTGTTATTGTTTAAATGTACAGAAATATTTTGGGGTGTTAATATGCATTGTTCCATGGCATTGTTGTTTGGGGGTGTGGGTTGGGAGGGGGTGGGTTATGAAGAAGTCACAGTGCTATAGGACCAGTAGTATTTATTGCTTTAGAGATTGCTTGTTGTATCATGTATGTTGTCCCTTTTTAAATATTGTTTTCTTATCTTAATACATTGTATAAAGATTTTTTTTTCTTAGCTTAAGCAGCTTATATATAAAATAAGTCATTTGTAAAGGATTTTTAAAATGTTTAATTTTATTTTTGTTTTCCCTGAATGAAACATGGTTGCCACCAAATAGGCAGTATAGATACTTTTAAGGAAGAGATGTGCACAGCATTACTTTAAAAGCTAAAATATAATAAGCCATTATACAAAATAAACTTGAATGCATTGGGGAAGGTGTCTTCAAGAGTGTAATATGTCTAAAACCCTTAAAACTAGTGTCTTCTCTTTACAAGGCTGTAGACTTGTGTACAGATTTCCGTGCCAAACTTGTGGTAATCTTCTTCTCCCCACGTTAATGCTGTCGTTTTCTTTTAACCCTATTTTTTTGCTGTGACGTTACATAGATTGCTATGTATGTAGTATAAATGTTGCTATAACAGATGTGTTTGGTAGCAGATTGTCAAATAATAAAACTAAATAAAGAGGTGTAAACCACAAAAGGGCCAAATTATGTATATTAGGAGATTCATAAAAAAAAGAAAAAACACAGACTGCCACTTTTAAGTACACTGCTACATATAGGTAGATAGGCATGTTGATGTTGCAAACGGCTGTAAAAAGCTACAAGAAACTCCATTCGGTGCCATTGTAGTTTACATGAAACAGCTGTAACCTGTCTCGGTTTTCTCCAGTTTACTAAGATGCTAATGATGACATTTTTGTGAATAGTTTGAATGTTTCCTAACGGCTGTGATGTTCCTGTTCTATTTTATGCTCTTATTATTTTTTTGTTTTCTTTTCTTTTTTTAATGGTTTAAAAACCTTTTTTTGTAATGAATAAATGTTCATGCTGTACAGTATCTGTAGCATGCAGTTCTGGATTAATAAAAGCAACTTAGTATGTGCAGATAAAGCACTGTTGTTGTCTTTTTGTGGATTCAAACCTATTCTTTCATTGCACATCCATGAAGAGCAAAACGCAGAACGAAATATATATGTGTATATATATGAGAGAGAGGTCGGCATGGGTACCCAAAAACCTTGGTACCTGTCAGGTTTTAAATTACCTGACGCTAGCTGGGTCTCGATTTTATTAAATTGAGAATTTAAAGAAAATGTTGAAAATATGACGATACAGTAGTAAGATCACGTCTCTGGTCGGCGTAATAAAGACAAAGTTAAAACAAGCTTTTGCATTAAGCCTTTTCTCAACTGACAGGATATCAATGTTTTACAGAAAACAATAACACAGCGAGCAGCAAGTACCCCTCAATACCAGCAATGTCTGCGGCAACTGTTTATTTATTTTTTTAATCATTACCCGAAAAAGATCCAGGTACCCACGAAGAGCGTTATTGAGGGGGGGGGAGACACACGAAGAGCGTTATTGAGGGGGGGGGGGAGACCCACGAAGAGCGTTATTGAGGGGGTGGGGGAGACCCACGAAGAGCGTTATTGAGGGGGTGGGGGAGACCCACGAAGAGCGTTATTGAGGGGGTGGGGGAGACCCACGAAGAGCGTTATTGAGGGGGTGGGGGCACGGGACACAACACAAATCTGACTAAAATACTAAATAACTCCCGCTCTATAATGCACATATAGTGAAGCAAAAATGTTACTTTCCGTGAATTAACCATGCATAAAGCACCGTGTAATCAACGCTATTTTTTTTTTTTTTTTGAAAAAAAAGAAAAAGGTAACATTCCAACTCGTGGATATTTTAATTAGCAGTTTTTAAACTAAATTACTTGGCTATGTGGCTGTCGGGAGTTCAGTTTGAAGCGACAAACAAGCAAACCAAGTGCAAGAAGGATAGTGAGCCAAGAGAGGGGAAGAGGGTGGGCTCGCCCCAGCATCGGCTGCCAGATCATGCCAAGACATGCTGTAGGAACGAGGCACGTTATAACAGAGAGCCTTATAGCGAGGGAGCACTGTATATATTGTAGAGTGCACGGGAAGGCAGCAGCAAGGCTGGTAGATGACATAATCACACTCTGGGACATATGCCCGATACTTGCTCCTTGCAATGGAGCTGGCTGTTTTGTACAGTGGTATCAGTGCTATGCTTCAGTGAGGTCCCGGGTTCGTGCCCTGTGTGATGTGATGTGCCTGCCTGGGGGAACTGAGGTATGTTACAAAATAGATACAAATAAATATTTATTTATTTATTTTACAAGAAAGAGATTATTTATTTCAGCATTATCTTTGCATGAGTTTGCTGCTTGGCATAGCTCGCTCGATTTGTTGTTCTCCTGTTTTGATATAAGCAGTATCTTGCTGTGGTCATGCAAATGTTTTGCTTGTATGACACAGCATACACTTCAGCACACGAGCTATATAACTTCTGCTCTCCAAATCAAAGGCCCTCGAAGGACTGCTGGTTAAAACCTAAAGTAGTAACTTCAGAAAGGTTAATGCATATGGAGCATCCACAATCCGAATCTTTCATTGTGTTCTGTTCTTCCCAGTTATTGTTCCCTTTGTTTTGGCACTTGACCAAATAAAGTATAAAAAAAGCCAACGACTGCAAGTAGGCCTATTCGTCTCCAGTGCCAGCTCTTTCATTCCATCTGGTTTTACTTTGCTGGGAAGGGGAAAGTATATACTACCTTGAGGTCAGCACAAACATTGTAGGTTTCATTTCCACAAGTTTATACTAATCTCATTTTTCACTTAGTCAATGGAATTTCCAAATCGCCTGATCATTTATTCAGCTGTTCAGAAACCATTATTTTTGACCTGTTTTCAAATATAGCTGCCTATTGTTCTCATGTGACTTTTTAGATTCCAAAAATACAGAAGGTACTGGCTTCACACTAAAGATGCTACTGTATTCAGTGATTTTCTAGGTTACGTTTCTTGGGGGGTATTAAATTAAAATGAACCCTTTTGTTGCTGCTGTTTTTGTCAAGCTGCTATCGCTGCGCTGTGTTAATGCTTTATATCGGACATCATTTTTAAAAGAGACTACACCTTCTGAGATACATGCATCATATTTTTTTCAATTAAATCAATATAGGTCAAATCTAGCAAATGCCTGTATTGGCTTTACGTGACACTTCCATTTCGACATGGTCCATTGTGATTTTTACTAGTTTATTTCTTAATCATCCAATTTCCTTTGTTCTTATAGGCCAATCCCTACCTTCCAGTGGTGTAGCTATTTTATTGCATTCTTCAATAATGGCACATCTATGCAATGCAATTTTAAAGACCATGAGTGAGCATTTCTAGACTAAATTTGGAACTTAAGAGATGGACTTTGAAGCTCCAGCTTTTCTATATGAATAGTAACCCTTGTTCTCCTTGGTTTTAGACACTGGTTTCAAGACCACATCCAGCAACCAATCAGCACTCACTGTAATTGAATTATAACAACATTCTTTTCTCTGTCTCCTGCTGCACAGGCAAGTTAGGGGGGGCGGGGAGGTTTCACTGGATCAACTTATGGAGCCAGACAGACTTGCCAACAATCATTTCCCTGTTCCCAGAGGGCCTACAAGGCCTGCAGCGGTCTCCAAGTACCTCCTACCCTGGCTGACGAGTTTGGGATCGCTGACAGAGTGCCTCAAAAGGGTTATAGAAACACAGATAAATGTACTTCTTGTTGTAGGCTTCTCTGGTGAGCCAGGCCTCGAGAAGAGTGATTTAATTTCTGCTGCATTATTAGTTGTGCCAAGTTTTTTCCATTAACAGGTAATTGAGCAGAAAAGAAAGTAAAGCAAGTTTGTTTCATCAAATGTTGCTCCATGCCTTTACAGTAAAGAACCCTACTGAACTGTTAGCACAGAGAGCCATGACTTTACAGTAAAGAACCCTACTGAACTGTTAGCACAGAGAGCCGTGCCTTTACAGTAAAGAACCCTACTGAACTGTTAGCACAGAGAGCCATGCCTTTACAGTAAAGAACCCTACTGAACTGTTAGCACAGAGAGCCGTGCCTTTACAGTAAAGAACCCTACTGAACTGTTAGCACAGAGAGCCGTGCCTTTACAGTAAAGAACCCTACTGAACTGTTAGCACAGAGAGCCGTGCCTTTACAGTAAAGAACCCTACTGAACTGTTAGCACAGAGAGCCATGCCTTTACAGTAAAGAACCCTACTGAACTGTTAGCACAGAGAGCCATGCCTTTACAGTAAAGAACCCTACTGAACTGTTAGCACAGAGAGCCGTGCCTTTACAGTAAAGAACCCTACTGAACTATTAGCACAGAGAGCCATGCCTTTACAGTAAAGAACCCTACTGAACTGTTAGCACAGAGAGCCATGCCTTTACAGTAAAGAACCCTACTGAACTGTTAGCACACAAAGCTTTACAGGGGGGTGGGTGGTATTGTTTTATTATCAGCTATTACTATTTTGTCTATCAGCCCCTGTTAGGGATGGATAACCATGGCAACAGAGATATAGTGGAGGCGCATGTTCCCATATGTCAGTCTTAAGAGTTTCGCACGTAGAAACCTTCCAATTGTACTTGGTTGTCCGTACATTCTTCAGCATGTGTTATTGAGAGTATCGTATTCTATGTAAATAAAGGGGTGATTCATCTTTGAATACTCAACTATAAACAGTAGCAATAATACATTTAGACAAAACGTTAAACAAAAAAAAAATATCAGTGCTAATAATAATCTAAAAAGCTTGTATTTACGTTAGTCTAAACTTTATTTATTTTATTTATTTTTGTATTAAACTAAAGTCATTCCAGCCCCTTATACAGGTAACTAATGAACTGTGGTTTCTCTTCACCTATCACGCAAGACAAAGAGAAGAACAGACAAGGTATCTCGTTTAAATGACAGACAGCCTGTCCATGGGCCCAAGCGTGTATAAGGTGAATAGAGCTTAGCTAGAGGTTTAAAAACCCTATTAAGTAAGAGGAAGGCTAGCACACCTACTTCGGATGGTGGTAACGGCTGACAGCAGGTTGTGAGTCTGCTCCAGATCTGAGAGTCCAAGGAAGGGTCACTTACCAAGGAAAATACAATTCAGAACAGACTCTGGTGACATGGAGGAGAGAAATCAATTTAAACATGATTTTTACTTTTCCTTTTGTTTGGAACACACGCAATAAGGGAAGGATCGCGCATGAAAACAATAAAACGGAGCCAAGACTTCTGAATAGGGGCAGTGGGTCAAACAATTCTTAACAAATATTTTTCTGTCTTTCATTTTCTTTTCTCAATGAAGGAAATGTTTGTTTTTTGTATTCTTTTGCCCCGTCCTCTCCCGTTTTAAAAAGTATACATCTAGTCTGTGAGGCAGAAGTGCTTAATATTTTATATATTTTATATTTTGTATTTTATAAGGTGAACACATCTTAAGGCTGCCCTGTTCCTATGTGTGCAGTTTTACATGTGCTGCTTTCCTTCCACGATTTATTCATGTTAGGAAATTGCTTATTTATGTTGGGTAATATTTCAGCCATGGAATGAAGCAGTGGCATTTCATAATTGAAACAGTTGTTTAAATAATAATGTTTCCACAACTGTATTGTGTTTTTCATAATTTGTGACAAAGGCATTCACATTGTGAAGAATGAGGGTCTAAAAATGTTACAGTGCAACCTATTTATCAGTGTTTTGGTTGCAGTTCCTTTCATACGAGTAGCTCTGTGGTTATACAGGGCTCAGATCAGGGTTACAACACCTCATTAACAATTCCTGACCCCATTCTATGACAACCAAATGTGATGCTGGCAAAGACTTCAAGATAAAACAATAAGCATAAGTTACACTTAGAAGACCAAAATAAAGGCAAGCACAAAACATTTGAATATTTTTTTTAATATAGCATTTTCGCTCTCTTATACCCTGTTTTCACTAGCCACGCATAGGTGCACTCCAGTTGTGATATAGCTAATATTAAGTTATTGGCAGCTCTTTTTTTTTTTTTTTTTTTAAGCTTACTTCACCCTTCTAAGTACGCCATTAACAAATATTTACAGCCAAGATTCCTCCACAGTCCTAATCACGATGAAGTGTTGAATTAGTTAACTATTTGAAAGACAGGTGGCATTGCCAGAAACCCAGATGTCTCTGAAGTGGACAGCATGTTCTGGCATTGCACTTTGCAGCAGGGCTACTTCTGCAAGTACATTCACTGTTTGTAATTATTCTGTTTTAATGCTAGTGTTTTTACAGTATAGTGGAATTCTCCATGTCTTTAAATAAAAGACATGTGTCGATAACAGAATACTGAGAACTGGAGATTAATACTTACTGGAGAAAAATATTTATTGTATATACATATATTAACAGATTAAACATTTTAAGGAAACAGCCCCATTTTAATACCAAGAAACACATAACACAGGAAGGCGCAAAATGAGAATATGAACATGGAAATCAAACATGGAATTTTTGTTGTCAGGAAAAAATTTTTTTGATAATCAGGAAGTACATTTTTGATATCAGAAATTCAGGAATACATGTTAACACATCTTGCGTTAGGACAGTCCCATACAGGAGCATTCGTTGGGTATAGTGAGAAATCTGAAGGCATATTTCTTGATTGAGAGTGTGGATTGTTTGAGTTTGCTGTAAGGGCTGCAGCAAGTTGTGCCAACACTTTGACAAGGAGCCTCTGGTTCTCAATTGTTTGCTTTTGGTGTTCCAGTTTTTGTCTTCTGCACTCCATAGCATGCACTCTATTCTCCTGTTCAAATGTAAACTTCTCTCTCTGTAATTGGAGGTATCTGGCATCTGAATTTGCAAATCCATATATGAGGGCACTGACAGAATCTGGGTGTGTGGTTTTTTTTTTCCTGCCTGAAAAGAAAAACAAAGCAAAAACAAATATCAGACACCTGCAAACATAAACAATAAACAAAACCCATGATCTATATCGTAGCATAACATTACATCACGCTGTACAAAAATAGTTCAACTTATTTGCTGGGGCTGCTTTATGGCAAAAATAAGATTGAAAAACAAAATCATATATGATACTAATTTGAGTAACAGTGCATTGCTATAACTGCACAATTGCCTCTGGGATGTGCAGCAGGTCCTGAGGAAGCCATGCAGGTTGCAGATACTGGTGTCCATCATTGCAATCATGATGGTTGTTTCTAAATGGATATATATTTCTCATATGTTAGAAATGCCCACAAACTCCATGCAATAATGTACACTTAATACAAAAATAATTGTTCTTTAACTGAAAAAAAAAATTGTCAAATTCTGCAGATTCTGGGGGAAAAGGTCCTTGTATTTCACATTCCTCTCTACTGGACTTGTTTGCAGGTGCATTGCTGATCAGTGTTTCTAATGGAATAAAATAATATTTTAGAAATAGATTTAAAGTAAATAAGTAAATCTTTTTTTATTTTAGCATTTGTTTTTTTTTATTTATTTTTAAAACAATGAACAGGTACACAGTTCAGATTTAAAAATGAAAACAGTAGTGTACTTCTATTGAGTAGGACATTGCTGAATAAATAAAAAGCTTAATTTAAAACAGGTCAGTCCACATACGTTCCGAGCAAGGGCTTGCTCCCTCCTCCGCTGAACTGGTACAAACAGCACCTTCGAGGTTGTGTACTGGACGACAGGAACGTTTTTCTGCGGTTGCAACTTTTGTTGTTGGCATCCTTCACTTTTTTGTATTCTATTTTAAGGCTTTTTTTCATTTTGTCACAACACTGAATTGCCGTACTGCACCCAATAACTTCTCCTGAATTTAACTTGGATGGAAATGAAAAGTGGCTTAATTTCCATCCCTATCCCAAGGTAAGCAAACATTTTCTTTTTTTCGCTCTTTAGCGATCGCCATCGCTGCTGTGAAATCTAAAAACACAGACGCTTTGGAGCATGCTACATAATAACCCTTCCACCTGGACCAGTGGGACTCACTGGGTATGAGATACGAAACTGTACCATTTCAGACTGGTCTGGGACATACTTACCAGCTGAGGCATACCCAAGCATGGCTAGTTAGAGCAGTTTACCAACTCAATCAAACAATTCTCTTTCTTCAAACACATCAGTGCATATACTGAGAGATCAAGTTTGCACTGTTATGGTGTTAGATATATGGACAAGTAATGGGGTCATGCAGGTATGAATTTATTAACTCTGACTTGGAAAAGGTTGTATTAAGTATGGTTCCCAGACAATTACAGTACCATGGAATTAAGTGCCAAAAATGGACACTTAATACTTCAAATACTTATTCTGAACAAATCTGTTTTATTATGGTTTAAAAATGCACTAGCATTCACTTTCAACGCTTTTGGTAAAATTCTTATTTCAGTTCTTAAACAGTCCATTTCTGGTACTTGTTTTTGTCTCTTGGAAAGCAGTCTGAGATATTTACAGCCCTCACAGGGATTAGTATCATTCGCACGCTTGTTTTAGCTGTGTGTGGCAATGACCTTCATGACCCACTTGCTTTGTATCATTACTAAATATCTTTAAAAGTCTTCTCATGCACACATGGTGGAAAGTAGGGTTTGCCACCTTCCTTTTCTCTCAGGCAGCAACTTAGCCACCTTTCACTCTCCACCCTAGCAGGGACAGTACAGCATACTAGTGAATTAGCCCACTGTGTTATCTCAGTTTCTTGAAAGAGCTTGCTTTTTCATTTACTTTAAGATAAATGACCAATTCTTTGAAACTAAAGGAATGAATCAGCTGGGTATGAATCCAGTCCCCCAAGAAGGAACAGTATAGCATATTGGTGAACTAGCCTACTGCCTACCTCACTTCCATAAAATAACTTGCTTTTTCATTTACTTTAAGGTAAATTAACCATATTTGAAAATAAAGGAAGGAATCAGCTGGATTTTAACAGTCTCTCAAGGAGGAACACTACAGCATTTCACTGAGTTATCACACTGTACCACTTCGCCACATATGAGAGTCTAGCATTGCATATAATATTTTATATCAACCTCTTAGATATGGTTATTTTTATGCTAAAGAATACTGACACCACATTCCATTTTGTAAAACGGAGTCTGTCGAAATGGGCAAAGTTTTTGGAAATGAAAGGAAAACACATGCTCCTAACATGAGGTTTGAACACACTGACCTGGGAATGAGAATCCCATGCTCTACCAACTGAGCCACCCATCCAACTGTTTTACCTGCTACATGAAAACATCATTATATTTTGTGATTCTCAACTTGGTTTCCTTTGTGACTAACGATTAAAAGTCAAACCTTGTAGGTCTAAAAGGTACATTTTTGAAAATGAGGGATTAACCAATTACTTTGCAGATCAGTTCAATGCTCTACCAACTATGCCAGCCAGAGAGCTACAGCCCACTTTTATAAAATGCCAAGTAATCGTGTGTACAATGTGTAGGGACAGCTTGAGACTGGACAATGTTGTTTACACAAAAGACAAGGCCTCAACCACAACTCTGGTGTTTATTTATCAGTTCCTTTCTTTTGTATCTCTTAAGCTGCATCGTGTGCAGGGGTAGCTATACCAAATAACCCAGCAATAATCACAGGTGTAAATACAGAAGCATACTAAATAACTTTTATTTTTAAACTACTTTAAACTGCTACTATAACCCACCTTAAGCAGTTTCATGGTCATCCACGTGTCCTTGATAATAACTTTCCATGATAAACTTCTCAGAATCTTGAGACCCCCCTTCTCCAATCCACTTTGTCTCCTTCCATGTCCACCTGGAGAAAGAAAAGGAAAGTGTTGATAGAGCTCACTTAAAAGTCAATAAATAGAGGTTATTTATCTGCTTGGTCACCAACACCAAAGTGGTTGCTAGTAATAAGGCTGAACAGCAGAGCTTTGCCTATTTAACAAGGATTTCCCCTCATTTTGTTTCATCAATAATAATTAATTAAAAGTGCAAGTAGTAGGGGGTTTGAAAGTTCACTTCATAACAAAATGGCAAGAAAAACATCAAACTTTTACTGTTTTAACCCTGTTAGAAGTGGAATTATTTCTTCTGTGCAGACCAGGGACACAACAGAAAAAATTGATTTTCCTATGAAAGCCAACACTGTATATATATATATATATATATATATATATATATATATATATATATATATATATATATATATATATAATATAATATGCATACATTAGCATTTACCCTGGCACCCCTTCTCATTCCACTGGCATGAAATTCTACAATTGTGCAATCAGATCCACCACAATGCTCATTACACTAGTTATATTGTGCCCTAATTACACAAGAGATGCAGAGGGTCTCCTGTACTCTGATGAATATTGAAACAGGAACATGGCATATCCAACAAGCATGGTATATATTATTTTTGGTTGAAATGTATTCACTGTGTCATGCAAAAACATACAGATGAGGCTTAATAGTTATCTTTACTCAAAATACCAGTTTGTTCTCAGCATTTCTTCTTGCAAAACACATAACTGTATAATTAAGGGTTGTCTTCTCTAAACAAAAGAGCAGAAATACTTTCAATGATTGCAATGGCTTTTCTTGTTTTTCTTTTCAATAAAGTATGTATTACAGGATTGCAAAATATTGAACTAGATTATAACTGTTACAGCATATTCAGACTGTTTTGGATTTATATTTTATTTGCCTTGTGGTCCAGGAAATGATCCTGTGTTTTCCATCAATATCCTTTAGAAAAACTATTTTACATTATGCTTAATTTCAGTACAAGTACAGAACACTGAGCTGTGCCTAAAGCAGCTCACTTTTCTATTATTCTGCTTTGTGGGACCTGTGAATGAAAGAGGTAAATAGCCCTTTGTAGCATTCTGGAGAGTCTTATATGATGGCTCGTTAATCGTTAATGACAGTAGAAAACAAAATAGCAATGTGTTAGGTCAAGAACCGTTACGTCCTGATCATGAGATAAATGATCCTGTGATCTTGAGGTAACACATTTTAATTTGATTTTTTTATATGTCTATAATGCCTCTGTATAGATAGGGGATACTGTTCCCTATGAATTAGAGTAGAAACCCTAAAGCCCAGGACAGATAGGTGCGGCGCCGCTGGGCATTTTCACAGTGCGGTACCGCTAGTCTGCACCCGGACACACAGGAGCAGTATGCACTAGCTGTCACTACCACACAGTAGGTTATGTACTTGAATATAATTTACACATACGGCCAAAAGTTTTGCATCACATAGTAGAATATTAGGATGCAGACATAATTAAAAAAAAAAAAAAATGTGAACATAATTTCGATATTTTATTTAACATCATGCAATCTAAGAAACTACAAAATGGTATCTCAAAAGTACAATATTTCATGTTAGAATTCAAAATGTCACATTTTTCAGTTTTGGGAAAACTACAAAGTGATGTGTGTTTTCATTATGTCACACACTAATCCTTTCTATTGTACATTTATAGTGTGCGTTCATATTGTCACTGTTTTCTAGTTATTATTTGTAAGACCTTACAAGAAAACAGTGTTGTTTAAAAGGAAATGCTCTGAAGACCCCAGTTAGTGAGAGGTCTACAGTAAATATATTAAGATGATGAGATGAGACTTGTAGCAATAACAGTTAATAAATCATGACTTGTTGAGGGGGGAAAAGTCTAACTTACATCAATCCAGAGAAGAAGAAGAGAGTGGCTCTAATGAGTGTCAGTGCAGAGTTCTTCTGTCACATCCTGCATTGATGGCCCCAAGCTGTCACCACCTCCTGGGAGACTAATACTTCTGAACAAAAACTTTTTTGGAGGAGAGACAGACAAGGTAGAAATCCCATGGCGACTCGATGTAGTTTCTAATGATTTGAAAGATATATTTGCTGTTAGCCCAGGAGTCGGGATGACAGATGAGCTGACTTTGATTGGAATAAATGCTGTTGTTGAGAACAAAAAATTGACAGGAGGAAAACAACAAAAAAAAAAAAAGGATCTACAGTGGGTGGAGGTCCTGGAAACAATGATAATAAATTATATTGAATAAGAATAAACCTTATAACGGCTTTAAAAAATAAAGAAAGAAAGAAGGGCCAGTCTTGTCTTTACACAATGGTATATCAATAATAAAATACAATCTCATTTTGTGGGTTACATTTATAACCTTGAGATTGTTTTTTTTTTGCAGGAGTGAATCATTTTGAAATGTTCTTCTTTCTCTTTGTCAGAGAGAAAAATTAATGCTCAGTTTTTTGGGGAATAGGTGTTTATGAACTCTATAATACTCTGGGTATCTAATCAGCATTTCGGCAAGTAGTGCTGGCCCAGAAGGTATAGCAGCAAGTTCACTTCTACCATTCTCTCAAAATAAAGCCCCTTTGTGCATTCTCACATTTACCAGTTGGGTTTCTAGTGCTGAGCACTCTGTATTATGTTGTCTATATGGGTCTATGTCTTCTGTTCTGCTTTAGTGCTGACAAAGTAAATATCTTGCATTCAAAACAAAATGATAGTCCTACTGCTGTGTAAATGTAAGCAGAATTATTAACACCCACAACCTTGAAGTTGACAATAATCTTAAATTAGCTCTACAGTAACACTTTATATTAAGTGTCTCTAATTACTGTGTATTTGCATAGTAGTTACTTAGTAAATACAGATGTGCTTACAGATGTACATCATTACAATGTTATAATCTACTTAATGTATAAATCTTTTTGCATGACCTAACCCTATTCTGATACAATTGTGTCCTTACATATACCATGCAAAAAGATTTACACATTAAGTGCATGTGTAAGTACACATGTATTTTCTAAGTAACTGCTATGTAAATACACAGTAATTAGAGATTAATATAAAGTATTACCTATTTTACAACACAAGAAAATGCATATATTTAAAAAATCTGTATATTAATAAATAATCTTTATTTAGCGCCTGTCATGGTGGACCACCGTCACAAAGCACTTAGAGTAGGTGTGTGAACTATGTATCAGCTGCAGAGTCACTTACAACAACGCCTCACCTGAAAGTCAGAGCACAAGGAGGTTAAGTGACTTGCTCAGGGTCACACAGCGAGTCAATGGCTGAGCTGGGCTTGAACCGGGGACCTCCTAGTTACGAGCCTGTTTCTTTAACATCGATTAATAAATGACATTTATTTAGCCAGGATCTGAAGTTAGTTCAAATATCCACAGGAATGTGAACGGATTTCAGTTCATCCAGTACATTTACTATACAAAAAGATAAGTTAATAGATTTCAGCTCCTCTGTCTCCGATGTTAATTTGTCAAATTAATGAAAGGTTCCATGCTTTCTGGAGCTGTCTGGGAAAACCTAAAGTTTCTAACCCTGGTGTCACTGAAATACTTCAGTAAGACCCCATGCAGTACTCTATGACTTTCTTATTGGTGAATCAACTGCTTCTCAAACACTAAAGATTTTCCCTGTCTCAAATTTAAAATAATGGTCAAGGTGAGAATGTTAATGATCTGGCTGTCTAAGACTATAAAGAGGCATGCAAAGACTTCATTGGAAGAGCATCCATGGCATGTTTCTTATTGTTTCAGGAGTCAGGATATTGAGCTGCATTGTATTTTCTACCCCCAGGCTAACGTCACATTGAAACTTGTCAAGGGCACTGTTATTTTGCATGCAACTCTGTGTTATGAAACCATTGACACTTATATTTGTGTATGTGCCGTGTTTAAAGGCATGCATGTATTTTAGAGCACTAAAGCTATTTGTTTTCATTAAACAAAAATGCATAAACAGAGTGCCTTTGCTTAGTCACAGAACACTAAGATTTGGTTGGTGGAGTTCCCTCGTCATGTGCTCCACACTTCCATTGTGACCCATAAAGCACAGGACTCTCTGACAATTTTTCTTCATTGTTGAAGTGGCTGTAGAATAATCAGGAAAAACGTTTTGTTTAAAATTATATTTAAGTAGAGCCAGGTTGTTCACCAGGGTTGAGAGGGCCTTATTTTTAACCAGACGAGACTTTGGCCCCAGCTCAGAATTCAAACCCTCCTGTGGCTTTCACCTTTTCTTCATTCTTTAATATAGTTTCATGGTTTGGGGATATTTAGTAGATTTTCATCACTTTTGAGGGATTGAAATGACTGTAAAAACAAACAGAGAAACTGCTGGGAATGTGATTTGTATGGTAATGCAAGATTAGATTGCCAGATCAAGCCGATGTGGCTCAGTGAGGCTCTGTCCTTTTATAACATGTTTCTGTAAAAAAGAAAGTGGTAAACCCTACGTTTGGCTATACATTTCTGGCTTATTAGAACAGATAACAAACCTGTGTGCTTAGCTGGATTTTATTTTTCATAGTACTCAGTGGAGAGAAGACTGCATTCTTTCTTAATTTTAAAAGAACTGGCTTAAACACTAATAAAATATTTTGCAAACCTTTTGACGTTTAAAAAAAAAAATTATATCAAGATAATTTTACTTTCCATTGACCCATAACAGGGGTGGACGTTGCCCCTTCAGTCCAGACAGTTAAATAATAAAAAGTCCCACAGTCAGGAGGCAGAGGCCAAGGCTCCTTGTAGAAAAGAAACTCCCATTGCAGAGAGCAAGCACCGGAGGCTTTTATTCACACAGCACAGAAAAGATTACAGGCTAAACTCAGGATGGCTACTCTATCTATTGAGCTGCAGCTATCAATTAATAACCCTTTCTGTCATGTGCGCTTACAGGTGAGTGTACAAAACAGTTATTGATTTAGCAAGGGTCCCTTCGCAAGCAAGGGATTCCAGAACCTACAATGCTTGAACTACAGACTTCTACTGGGCACAGCTTCAGTCAACCACTTCGTACCGATGAGGATACTAACACTCAACGACCGCTATAATATTACAAAAATCATTTGCCAACCACTTAACAAAGTTTGTTTAATTTCTGTATTTCCACTCTGTCAATACATGCAGTATCTCACCATATCTAATATAGATAACAAAATAACTCAATTGGTGATGCTGCCTTTTGTCCATGTAAAACATTAATTTTGTGGAATAGATAAATGATCATCAAACTAAACTTAAATATTTAGTCTGATAGTCCACTTAGATAGAATTGATTTTCTTCAGCTGCAGTCCACTGGTAGAGAGCAGCAAGGGGGAAAACGAATCTCTTTGATTTCTTCTGCAAAATTAAAGAAGACCAAGGAAACCAAGGGTGCTTTCTTTGAAGTGCATCCCATCAATGTTAATGTCAACAGGGCTTGAAAGAATGAAGTGAAAGAATCGGAATAGCTTGGAGAGCGGCAATCGGAAACTTCAAAAACATGCAGCTCAGGACAAGCCCACAAGGCATGAGTGAGGTGCTGAGGTCCTCCAGGCAAGAAAAGCAATTGTTAAGGAGTTGAAACTTTTTGCAGCACATGCAATAAAAAATAATGTTACATTGGAAAGGATTTGCACTTTGTTAGCTGTAGAGGCACAGCAAGTATGACACATGTTAATGCAAATTACTCAGCCATTTGATGTGTGCACCCTACATGTTTCAGTAGGTTATGTGTCACACCCCCACTAGCAAATGTATGTTAAAATACATAAATATTCTACATACAACTTAACATGATAAGATTTTGGCAACAAAAAAAAAAAAAAAAAATCATAACCATTTCATGATAGCGAGATACTAGTTTCAGATATTGACAGATATTAAAGTTATTAAATGAATTAGATATTGAAATGGAAAAAGTGAATTTCTCATAGTACTTTTTAGTTATTTGTCGTACACATACAGTAGCATTTTCATATCCAAGATGACCGATTTGGCAAGTCAACCGTGAATAGTGTCTGTATCATAAACACCAATAATGTCACTTAATCGCCAGTGAGCTATATTTCATCACAATTAGCTTGGACTCTGCATGCATTGTTTATTTTTTTTGTTGTTGTTTTTTTTAAGCGGGTAAGGAATGATTACAAAAACAAAACATAAATCTACTGTAATGTTAATGTCAATAAAAACTGCTAAGCGGCTGCTGAGTTATCAGTTTCCTGTTTTCTGATTGATCATATGTTTTTATAGTTCTTGTGTTTGATGTTGTTCTCTGTGGTGGTGTGAGCCTCTTGCTAGCTCATCAGTTGAAACAAGAATTTGTTCTCAATTGACTCATCTCGATAAATAAAGGTTTTGATTGGTTGATTGAGATTGTCATCACTTCAGTTCCCTAATAAATCAATAACATATATTGTCTTTGTACAAATACAACAAGCAGCCTTTTACAAATTCTGTGATCATTTATATCATTATATGCAAGGAATGCAGGATACTTTTGCTCTTAAGTCATCAGACTGCTAAACTGTAAATGGCCGGAAAATGACTTCAATGAAATTTACTGCAGGTAACTTCACACTTAACCTGCCATTCTCAATATGTGCATTTGAAACGCCTTTAAGTGTGATGGGACCATTTTAGTGAACAGGATCTATCAACTGCTCCTTTGATTCTTGTGAGTTAGTAAACTTCAATGTTCATCCCTGCCTGTGCTCCCTTTTTTCCTTTGACTTCAAATCCACTCTGAAATGTAATACTACAGATTGTTACTTGAAATTTCCATTTCAAGTCCTCTGGAAATTAAGGTCAAAATAACTGAAGATCCAGTCTTTGCACCTGCACATCCCAGACTAAATGCCGTCAAATTCATTAGGCAATCCTTAAGATGAATTACCGAGCAGGTCGAGTGGTGGTGTTTAAACACCTGCACATGTATGAAGCTTGGGAATTGGATGCAGCCAGGCTGTTCTAATTAGAATCCGAGCAGCGATGGAGGGTTTCTGCTCCGGGATGACAGCAAAGCATATTTAACATTCTTGTAATTTAGCTTTGGGAGTACAATCATTTTAATGGGGTTAGTTTTTTCCAGATAGTAATAATGATAGGAAAGTAAGCAGTCATAGTCATGTTTAATGGACTCCAGATGGAGAAATATAATTGTTCTCATTATCAAGGCAAAAAGTCCTAGGAAATTCAATCCCAAGATAACTAATCTTGATGGGCTCTGTACTGGGAAACAAATGGGACACTCAGGAGGGTTTCTCACTACACACTTTTAAATGAGTTTATTTTTCAGGGCAAAAGGTATTCCTGAACTAAACCATGGTAATTGTTTAGTGAAGTTAATGAAGTACCAAAGGCATTCCAAATGGTTGTATTTTTATCTACCGTAGCTGGTTTTGTTGACAACAAGTGATGTAGCAAAAGTACCTGACTTCAAATCCCTCCTTGCAATAGACTATCCTATCATACAGTGTTCCTGCAGTATCATGGGCCCTTGACCATTGAAGGTTATTTCATGGGGCTTCAACTGGATTGAGAGCCATCAGTCAAGCTGCATCTGAATATCACTGTGGATGCCTTTACTTCCTTATAGGTAGAATACAATGACCTTGTCTATTGGTTCAGGCTCATTTGAAGAGCAAATTGATAACTTCATATAGAGCACAGTTAGGCTTTCTTGGTGTTAAAATAATATTCCACATTTATAATATCCTCTTGTTTTAATAATTGAGTTTCCGCTACTCAGGAAAGTAATACTGAAATTCATACACTAATAAGTCCCTTTATATGTAAAAGTCTGATGTGCATACAGGAGTATTAATGCCTCTGCTATAAACACAGCAGAGTGCATTAAAAGTTAACTAATAGTACATTGAACTGTCATACAGTGAGCAACAATACGACAACTCAGCTTGGTATGCAAATGTAAATGTCAATTAACACAGAGCAATGCTGAAATTAAAATTAGATTACATGTTTAACTCCAAATAAAACTAGAACATGCCGTCATTATTCAAAACTATTGTATCTGTTTTATTTTACATATATAACACACTTAAAACTGTTGACAGGAATTGTTTTTATTTTGGGCCATGGTGTGACAAGAGTCAATAGTGTAAGAAAAAGCAAAAAAGCAGTGGGAAAGGCTGATGGGAACTTCCATCAGGGAAATTGCTACCAATAAAAAAAAACAATGGAAACCATAAGAAATCTAGATCCTAATCTTTTTTCATAATGATATAAATGCTGTAGCTGCATGCCAACAAGCTAAGATAATGCTAGTACAGTAATGTTATTTTAGTTACTGTATTGACTTAATTTCTCAGGAAATTCAGATACGTACTGTGCGTGCTGTTATTTTGTAAATGTTCAACATATAATAAAATAGTTGATAGAAAATGGTAGTTCCATGAGAGAAGAGTTTTTGTTTACCTATAGAACGACCATTCATAGTCAAGTGCACATGCCTCATGAAACCAAGGATAATGTATAGTAAATCAAGAATAAAAAAGGTACAGATCAAACACATCAAAACCGAACACGCTTGAAAGAAATACTGTAAAGGTTTGAAAGCATACTATTGCTGAAGGACCTTTACCTCTTTTAGTGGAAGCCCTTGATACTGGAATTTAAATTATTTTATGTGTTTTAATGGCCTTGACTTTTAAATCAGTTTGTACATTGGCATTTAGTTTTTTACATAAAATAGCTTGTCAAGTGTCTAATTTCTATATAATTTATGTTAGTGCCTATATGAACTTATGAAATTTAAGAACAAGAATACTCTGAACAAACATATGTAATATTCACAGCACTGTTATGACCATTTTAAGGTGTGGCTTATATGGGAAATGCTGGCATGTTCTTATTGATGTGCAATGAAGTTGCTAAGTGTGATGGTTCATGTGGCATGTGTTTCCTGTCTAAGTGGCATCATTCTGTAGAAAGGCGTGTCCTTGATAGGCCAGGTTCATGTCATGCCCCTGGCATGGGGGCATTCATCTAGGATTTAATGTATGGTGACATTTAATCAAACTTTCTAGAGACCCTGTATATGCTTTCTATTTTAGGTTTGATTAAATAGCACCATAGAACATTAACTTTTCCGCTGACTTTCAACTCCATTTACAATGCTTCAATAAAATAAATTAAATCTTTATGGCAGAAAGTTGAGTTGCTGGTTTAGTTTTAATACATGTATTTATTTATTCAGTGTGACTCATACGTGATTAAATGTAACTCAATACAAACGTGCTTTTCATTTGTATTCCAGTAAACAGTTGCCTGAATTATTTCCACCAAAAATAACAAAACAAACTCAATTTCAGCATATTTTATAGATGTTAAATGCCAATTGTAGGATAGCTATTTAAGAATTTCACTTTTTTTGTGTGTGTGTGTGTGTGTGTGTGTGTTGTAGACCAGGAGACTTGAGATCATACTTTGACTTCTCAGTAAAATGTTTTTCAGCCAATAAACCTAAGCAATTAACGTTCCAAGGAGTGTGAGAAATCTCTGACCAAACTCAACAGTGCAAAAATAAATACCATTTAAATCCTTCCAATAAGGCCCTGTTTTTTTATTACTATTTTAATTAGTTTTTTATGAAACCAACATTGCTGATAGTGTGATTGTCTTAGGTGTCGGTTTTGTCTGTAGAATTTAGAATGTAGAATTTAGGAACAATTTATTGCAGTGCTCTGCAGTCCATTCAAGTTAACGCAAGCAAAAGAAGGCAGAAATCGGTAGTTTTGTGATACTGGTGTGTTTTCTGGATTCAACAGGGCTGCAATAAAACAAAGGCAGGTTATACATTTATTTCAATACTTCGCAAATTCTAAACATATTCAGACGTACATATCAGGCTGCAGTTGTCAAACTTTTTGACTGAGCCGAAGAACACAGCTCAAAACAAGTGTGGCTGTCTGAGATGTGTTTGGTTTGGTTGGGACTCTTGTTGTGTTGGTCTTTAATCAGGGTCTGTCGTGGGTCATTAAAATGGTATTTCGGGTCGAGGGCGGTTACCAAAAGGGTAGTTACAGTATGCAAGCCTTGCCAGTCATTATAAAACCCAAGTCAGGTTCTACCTGGCCACAAAGCTCTATAGATGACATGGGCAAACCTGTTAACAAATTCAGCTGTTTTTCCTTGGGCTGCTGGCAGAACTGTCCAGTAATGTAAAATCTTTAAAGATAAACTAAAACAACCATGGCAGACTTTTTTTCTCTATTTGTAACACCTTTTTCTAAATTAAATCTGCTGCAACAGTGTTCTTTCCCTAAGCGTTTCCTTCCCTGCAGTACATTATAATTTAGGTTCTTAATATTGCATATGATTATTTGCTTTAACGTATATAAAGACAGCCTGCAAACATTGACACACTTGTAGTAAGGATACAAGTGATCTCGCTCATCTCTGCTTGCATATAATCTCTGAAGCACCAGCACAGTGATTTGTTTTGGCTGTTTGTTTTGCCTCAGTGTACACCTTTTTAATTGATGGTTGCTGCAGGCAGTTTCTCTTAAATAGACCTGGTTCTCAATCCTATGGGTGGTTTGTTCTGAAATAGTTTTGTCTGGCTGTCTTCATATAAAGAGGTTAATGCAGGTATGAAAAACCCGTTCTCTTCTCATCCTACAAATCACTCATTCTTGCTGAAGACAATGTGTCCTTCTTGCCGCAATCACATCGGCCATGGGATAGTGTTTTTACTGTTTTTCAATTGCCTTTTAAATCTTTGATGATTGCGACTGTTTAAAACGTGCTTTCAAAAGTTCTTAACACATTTGTGCAATTGTAAGTGTTGCAATTGCCGGCAGCTTTAGTACATCTCATTATAATATATGAGAACCCAAGTCTCCACCCCCTTTTTGTGAATTCTTGCAGGAATGACCATAATTACATATTCATCTAAGGCTGAACCGCAAAGAAAAACTGCTGCCGCAAAGCATTCCCTAAAAAGTCGCTAACAGCATTGCTCTTGTTTAGCACATTTCACCCTAGAATTCAGACTTGTTTGCAGCTGGTTTATGACTGTAGCAACAGGGCAAACACTTTAGTACATCTACCTCTCAGTGTTTATTAATATCATCAGATTGACTTAATCTTTCCATAATGAGAATGGGGGTCGTCTAGAGCAGTTTTTCTTTAAACTAACCACATGTGTCCTCATTCTGTACTGAGGCCCTAGAAACAAACCTCTGAAAGAACTTGCCCTTTGACCCTGCAAGCCCAGGGAGAAATAACAGCTTTTTATTTGTTTTTTTTTCTCTGGAAATGTTGATGAAGTTAAGACCTGTACTTATGTAAAGTTTGTAGCACCTGGTCCTGCAATTCTAATCTTCAGCTCCATGTAATAAATTACTGGTTAGTTCAGAGTCCTGACTGGAAAGTTAAACTCACCAGTCTCTGGCTAATAACTTATTTTTATGGATCAGACAGCAAAACATATTTCACTGGACAGACACAGAGTTACAGAAGCATAGCGATCGAAACAAAAAAGGGCTTTCTTGTCAACTAATTGTATTGCGAAAAGAATAGTTTATAACATATATATATATATATATATATATATATATATATATATATATATATATATATATATATATATATAAATATATATATATATATGAAGAATGTTGAACACTTTTGTCTTAATGAATAAAAATGGACCCTGCCACATTATCTTCCATCACAAAATGTATTATGAGGAAATTAGAAACTAGTTCTTGCAGCTGGGCAATCTCCCCCTATTTGCTTGGCGTCAGCTATGTACAATCAGTGTTCCATCTGCAACAGGGTGAAGACTGGGCGTGAACCGGTGACCCCAGGCTCTTCTGCATTCGTGGTTATAGAGCTTTTAACCTCATCTCACCGACAGCAGACATGATAGACTCTGTGCATCACTCAACACTGCCCTGTACACATAGGACCATGCACAACCATTAATACCATGCATATACAGACCAAATAGACGCCGTGCATTACTCAACACTGCCCTGTACACATAGGACCATGCACAACCATTAATACCATGCATATACAGACCGAATAGACTCCGTGCATTACTCAACACTGCCCTGTACACATAGGACCATGCACAACCATTAATACCATGCATATACAGACCGGATAGACTCTGTGCATTACTCAACACTGCTCTGTACACATAGGACCATGCACAACCATTAATACCATGCATATACAGACCGAATAGACTCCGTGCATTACTCAACACTGCCCTGTACACATAGGACCATGCACAACCATTAATACCATGCATATACAGACCGAATAGACTCCGTGCATTACTCAACACTGCCCTGTACACATAGGACCATGCACAACCATTAATACCATGCATATACAGACCGGATAGACTCCGTGCATCACTCAACACTGCCCTGTACACATAGGACCATGCACAACCATTAATACCATGCATATACAGACCGGATAGACTCTGTGCATCACTCAACACTGCCCTGTACACATAGGACCATGCACAACCATTAATACCATGCATATACAGACCGAATAGACTCCGTGCATTACTCAACACTGCCCTGTACACATAGGACCATGCACAACCATTAATACCATGCATATACAGACCGGATAGACTCTGTGCATTACTCAACACTGCTCTGTACACATAGGACCATGCACAACCATTAATACCATGCATATACAGACCGAATAGACTCCGTGCATTACTCAACACTGCCCTGTACACATAGGACCATGCACAACCATTAATACCATGCATATACAGACCGAATAGACTCCGTGCATTACTCAACACTGCTCTGTACACATAGGACCATGCACAACCATTAATACCATGCATATACAGACCGGATAGACTCTGTGCATCACTCAACACTGCCCTGTACACATAGGACCATGCACAACCATTAATACCATGCATATACAGACCGGATAGACTCTGTGCATCACTCAACACTGCCCTGTACACATAGGACCATGCACAACCATTAGTACCATGCATATACAGACCGGATAGACTCTGTGCATCACTCAACACTGCCCTGTACACATAGGACCATGCACAACCATTAATACCATGCATATACAGACCGGATAGACTCTGTGCATTACTCAACACTGCTCTGTACACATAGGACCATGCACAACCATTAATACCATGCATATACAGACCGAATAGACTCTGTGCATTACTCAACACTGCTCTGTACACATAGGACCATGCACAACCATTAGTACCATGCATATACAGACCGAATAGACTCCGTGCATTACTCAACACTGCCCTGTACACATAGGACCATGCACAACCATTAATACCATGCATATACAGACCGAATAGACTCTGTGCATTACTCAACACTGCTCTGTACACATAGGACCATGCACAACCATTAGTACCATGCATATACAGACTGAATAGACTCCGTGCATTACTCAACACTGCCCTGTACACATAGGACCATGCACAACCATTAATACCATGCATATACAGACCGAATAGACTCTGTGCATTACTCAACACTGCTCTGTACACATAGGACCATGCACAACCATTAGTACCATGCATATACAGACCGAATAGACTCTGTGCATCACTCAACACTGCCCTGTACACATAGGACCATGCACAACCATTAATACCATGCATATACAGACCGGATAGACTCTGTGCATCACTCAACACTGCCCTGTACACATAGGACCATGCACAACCATTAATACCATGCATATACAGACCGGATAGACTCTGTGCATTACTCAACACTGCTCTGTACACATAGGACCATGCACAACCATTAGTACCATGCATATACTTATAACTGACTGAAACTTAAACTTCATTCAGTAATGTTGGTAACATGCTTTATTTACTGTATATACTAATGGCTCTGTATTATCATGGAACCTTAGAGTGGCCTTCAAATATTATGGTTTGTATAAGCATTTCCTAATACCATTAGTTGATACTTCTAAGCCCCCTGAAATCCTGACAATACTCATTAACCAGTTGATAAAACAAATCAACTGAGTATATATATCAAATGATAATGTCGGTTGTCTCTATTGCAACAATGAATCTTTTAAACCCTTTTAAACTGCCTGGCTCTTCTGCTTATAGGTGGTTAAATAAGGCACTAGTGTTTTAATTGAAAGTGAGAACTTCAGAATCCGGTCTCATAGCAGCCATTAATGAACAGTGTGTATAATTTATTACAAGTAAATACTTTGTAGCATGGTTTGAAATGTGCTATGCTGGAACTGTACCAATAAAATCTCTTTCTTTTGATTGTAGCCTTTGCTGTTTTGAAATGCTTTTCATCTCCCCCACGGGGCCCTATTGTAATTAGTTGTAAGCTAATTCAGGTCTAAAGCCTTTATTAATTGTGCACAATGATCTGAGTGAGCATCCACACATAAATAAATATATTGAGTCTAAACAACCGTCTTCCATAATGGAGTTTGCTGCCAAATATTTGAATTCGTAATTTTTTTTGATGAATTTGGCGTTTGTTAAAGGTGATGGGCTGACAGCACTGGAGGCTGTGGTCTCTCATGTATCGCCAGAGCAGACACCTCGCTGCCAGTTACAATGTGAGGAACTCCTTGTAGCTTGACTAATGTGCCTCGTCCTTAACTTTCAGGAATAACACAATGCAGGGTGAAATATTTCAGCTACCATGGCCAGCTTCTCCAAGGAGTACTGAACTGTTCTTCATTGAGGAAACTCATGCGATGCATTATTTATTCAAATATAGACCAGACAACACCACTACGTTTTACAGATTTTACACTACATTCTTTGGCTTTTGGCCTCACCTTTTGAGGTTCCCCTGCCTATAAATTAGCTTGCAGACAAGTGGAAAGGCTGGCTAGGAAGACATGGACAGGGGGGCATGATAGCTGCCCTCCCCCGTTAGATGAAGTCAGAAAAATACAGGCAATTATTGGATGTATTTTTTCAAGGAACGAATAAGAAAACAGCTATTCGATAGACGATATAGTCTGGTATTGGAAGCACCTGAAATATGTTTGATATTTTTATCTAATTTGATCTGAGGTTAAAGTGAGTTCTCTGCCAGAACCATGGATTGTATGGGCTGGTTTCCCCTCCAAAATCATTGATAGTGTTTGTTTTCCCAGCATTGTGATGTCACACGTGAATGCTAATTTATGTTAAGTATCGATTTTCAGGATGATTCGGTAGGTTTTGGCTTTGTGTTCTTGCATTCCTGAGTTGGATTCTGATATAGATACCTGAGAACTTATGCATCACCATTTGGGCAGCAATAAATGTCTTTTCTAATGAAGCAAACCCAGTAAGAAAGTGAACCGTATACTGCATGGGTGATACTGTATACCACTATACCAGTAGAATTCACACTTTCAAACATACAGCTAAGTGATCTAGATAAACCACAGCCTCAGAAATGTAAGTAACAAGAATGACCTACAATAAATCTGCAACATGACGTGGAGGAATACACAACCTTTTAAAAGTCTGTGTCATCGGGTTCTTATTATATAGTCTGTTCATAACACCACAAGTTTATTAAAGTATAGTGTAGACTAACCAGCCCCACAGAGAGGTCACGGATAGGCTTCAGCATTTGCACAGCGCTTATTGAAAGCAGCTGACGTCTTTGCAACATTTTATTAGCTCAAAGCTCCTCTGAAACCAAATTCATTTAAAAATAGATTTTGAAATTCCCACATTATGAGCTCTGTTTAGGTCACAACCCTAACATATTTTAAACCTCTGCATCTCTATGGAAATACAACAAACATGATTATTTTATTGCATAACAGATCAATGTAGAAAAAAAAAAACAATTGTTTTAGCTACTGAAGACACAATTGGAATTATCTACAAAGCTTTAACTCATGAGTTATTTAAAGACAGCTTAGATTGATAAAATATTATTTAGTATCCATTAAGCTTCTAACCAACAGCATTGAAAAGTCTAATAATTTTTATTTGTGGTAACACTTTATATTAAGTGTCTCTAATTACTGTGTATTTACATAGTAGTTACTGAGTAAATACATGTGTACTTCCACATAATTTCAACATTATTATGCATAGTTACAATGTACTTAATGTGTAAATCTTTTTGCGCCATGTATGTAAATACTCAAGTTAGGGTTAGGTTTGGAGTTAGAGTACATTTTAACTATGCATAATAACATTATAATTATGTGTAAGTACACATGAATTTACTAAGTAACTACTATGTAAATGCACGGTAGTTAGAGACACTTAATGTAAATCTAAACCAAAAAGGGAGAACAGCCTGACCAGACATCTTAATGGGTACTGTATGACAATCTCCATTGTTTTAGCAAGAAGTTGTAAAAATAGAATTACTATATTGTGAATGAAACAGACTTGTCCACAATTTAAATTGTGGTTTAAAGTTACTTGATCATAAAAGAACTGCATTTATAGGACTATTCATCTGTAAAGATGGGAACAAACTATCGTAATGCTCTGGATTTTCAATGACCAATTACGTGTGTGAGTTTCAATACTGTCATTGACTAAAATTTTGAGCTCAATCTGTACCTGCACAGTAACAATTATAACGTTAAAGGAATACTATATTTAACATATGTAAAACCTATGGTTTCATACCTGCTTAGACATCTTGGGTGATTCTTCTCTTGCAGTGTTTATTTTCACATTGTTTGCATGACATATTGTTCGATAGTAAAACACAACTGCATCGCTCTCAATATATCACGTATAGGGCTGTGACATTGTACGACTTATTTAAACTAAATGGTCTGGAGGGAGCACTTCATTTTGCCACCAGTCAAGCGTTTTCTGAAGCATCAGGCTAGGCCAAGGATGCGAAATAAACAGCAAGGTTTTGAAAAGCTCTTCAAGATGGTTTAAGAGGGTACTAATATAAAAAAAAAAAAAAAATGAACTGGATGATGGGACCAGCACTGAACAGATATGCCTATGTGATCGTCATGAGATACTATCATCATACAAACCAGAGTTTTATATCCAAAAATAGCATCAAACTGATTCTCTTTTTTTTTTTTTTGACTGATATCTCTAAACCCAAACTTTATCCAAAACACTTTAGGTCCTGTAGATAACTAAATAGATATATGAGAGGGATATGCTTTGCATTTCTTAAAATCACATAATTGCCAAGCAAAACAAACCTGGTGCTGCACACAGTTTTCCCTAGTAGCAGCTGACCAGTTGTAACTGCACCAAAATGTTAGTCATACATGATCAGCACAATGGCCCAAATGATGTCATCCATCAAGATGGACATCCCAATTTGCCAACTATTTCCCTATAAATCAACTGGGGGTCCCACAGGGGGAAGATCAGCTCATATGGCAGCAGTTATCGGCGGGCGGAGAGCAATGCTCCCTCATGGATACTGCTCCCTCTTTTTACTCGATGGGAAATAAGAGACGAGAGGGCAGTGTGGAACTAGAGAGCATCTGTCTCCCTTCATTACTATTCCCCAGACAGGGAGCTCAACATGTGCTTTTCATTGGAAAGCCAATAATTTCCAATCTTGGGACAGGTTCAAGCTTAGGGGACATTTGCAAACACTGATTTATTTGCCTGCTCAGCTTTGGGATATGCTTTAGGTTGAGCTAACAAGAAACCACTTAGCTGCCCGTAGATCAGCGGTCAATGTCAGTGTTTTTACAGAGCGCAATGCTCATTCTTCACTTGTCTGAAACAGCTAATTACACCTGCGTTGTCTTAACCTTGTTTTTTCTTTAGTTATGTTGTTTTTTTATTTGAGCAGTATGGATCTCTCTCGTGGAAGATTTATAATTGAAAATGAATGTAGCTGTAAAAGGACCAGAGAATTGTCATTGTAAGAGTCTAGTGATAATGTTAAAGATCACACATGTTTGGCCAATAATAACATTAATTATGTATTACAATGTTTTACAGGCATATGGGCCAGTCTGCTACATCCAGATGTCTTGCACAGGTGACAGCTACATGAGCCAAGAGTGCAAAGGAAAATATTTGTTTCCTTGGCCTTACTTGCAGCCAACCTTTATACAATCCCTGCTGACCTTGGGGTTATTGATTGTACACATGTGGGCAATCCCCATCCCTGAAGAGGGAGGATTTGCTTGGCAGAACTCAAGAACAGTTTGATTCTCTGGAGCACTCCAGTTCCCTGCTTATGCTAATGCCATGACGTGAATATTAAAGAAAGTATTACTGTTCATGATTGAATGTCTTTCGATTTACAGTAGCTCAAAGAGATATTTGTTAAAATCTGCCACTGATAGCTCTTAAAATGGGTTGAATAAAACAGGTTGAATAACATTTTCAGAGTAACTACAAGTGTAACTGTGCAATGATTGCCTTTGCACCTTAGCAACTACGTAAACGTCAAAGCATTACAATACAATAACAATACATTACAATACAATAACAATAAACAAATCAATTAAAACAACATGACATACCGGTACAAAAAAAAAATCTACATTGACTTTCCAGCTGATCTCCATTTGTCTTTTTTTTATTGTTACACATTAGACCTTAGAAAATGAACAGCCAGTGTCTTCGGTACAGAGTGACTTTTAAAAATACTTTTCTTATATTGTGCAACAGGACATTCTATGTGTTTTAAGGAACTCAGTTCAAGAAACAGTTTATTTTTTAACCACAGCTGGCTTGTTGAAATGGCTTGTGTATTTTGCAAAACCCCACTTTGATACCACCTTTCCCTGAACTGTTTATAGTGATACAAAGCTTCCACAGAGAAGAGCTGAGAAATAGCTACGCTTTGCCATGGCAGCTAAGAGACCAAAGCAATTGAACTGTCTAGTGCTGGCCCTGTCAGAAGACATGCAGGTCACACTTATCCTGTGACTACTACACACAGGGTGAAAGGTCGGAGGCTACGACCTGTTGATTTGCCAAGGTATGATCAACTCTCACAAATTACAGGCGTAAGAGAGTCCTGACAACTTCAATATGATGAGCAATGACAGCAATTACTTGTGACTTGTGAAACCAGTGTGAGCGCCTAATTCTGTCACCTGTTGACAAGGCATTATATGCTGGGGCCAAGCAGCTGCCTGACCCAGGATCAGCTGGGAGCAGGAGAGCATGGGGAGTCAGAATGGGGTTTGTTAAGAAAGAGCTGCCTGGAATCCTGCCTGCAAAGGAAATAGCAAGCAGTGTTCTGCTACTCTATATATACACCATTTGTAGAAACCTATCCCAATCCTAGTTTTGTTTCTGTGAAGTATAGACTTGTCAGTGTTCTCACTGAAAACAATCACAACTATATTCATAATATAGAATCTATAGTATCTAGATTTAATGACTAATTAGCTACCCCCTCCCCGCACAATTTAGTAACTTTTTTTGCCAAGGAAATATTTCAACTTTCTCAATATCTTCAGTGTTTAAATCTATCCTGAACATGAAACAGTTATGTAACTGTCAACAGCCTGGCCACAGTCAAAAATAAATGTAAAAATTCTCCTTACTGGCTTTAAAAGTTTCTATACCACAGGTGTCTTGGTAAGAGGCAGTCAGTGGCACTCTGGCAAGAACAGAAATGTCTTGGATTCTTGAGCAACAAACGGCCGGGAGACCATGGTATTGGCGTGGGAGTAACAGAACTAAATAAATAAATGCAGGTTATGTATTCCAAAATGTGGGATGGACAATTTAAATATATACTTTTTTTTACCACAGAAAATAACTAAACACCATCAATCTTCTTGTCAGTGCTCTGAAATGATAAATAAACTAAACTAATTGTATGTACAGTAAAATTCACCATCTGTGTCATTGTCAGACATATTTCCCTCTATTAACAGTTTTATTTTTTATGAAAACACAAGAAAAGTGTTTATTAAAGGAGAAAGGTGTAAGATGTAATTTTACCTGCATTTTACTGACAAAATCATTATATTAAATTGAGTGCATTTATTTATTACTTCACAAAGCAGGAGCCAGGCCTGCATAAAGGGACTACTAGATGAAGAGACTAAGTGTTTGTGACTTTAGCTACAGAAGAGAGGTTTCCGTGACTACTCGGAGAACCGCCCTCACTGAGGTGTGGCCGAGCCAATCAACCTCCCAGTTCGGGAAGCAAGGTAACTTCCCCCAAGGGGAAACTAAGGTCTCCATGGCTTACTGAGACAGCTGATTGAGAGAGGTCAGAGGCCCTTGAAGCCAACACTGCTGTCCAGAAATCATTCTGTTCAATGGTGTCTTTAGGTAGGGATGTTTTTTTCACTGGGAGGAAATGCTTGAAGTAAAAATAATTACCAAAGTAACAATTTTCCGTTTTGCACGTTTCTTTGTTGCAATAATTTAACCAAAGGTACAGCTTAGCACAAAAATAAATGTATTTTTTACTTTCCTGTAGAAGAAAAAAACATGTTTGTGCTTGAGGAATTATTACCTAAGGGACTCTACTAAATATAATCGTTTTATTTAATTCTGAGAAGACCCAAGGCACAAAACAAAACAACATGAAACTGTGACACATTTAAATGATTAAGTTAATATAAATACGCCAGTGTTTTGCACCAGGGGTGATTAATTTACCCCAGGGCTCAGCAGCTTGGTAACAGCTATTGAAAAGAGGCCGTTGGCTTGAGAGCAAGAATATAGAACTGGTATCACTTATGGAGTTGCAGCAGAACACCGACATTTAAATGTGGCATTAGGGTAAAACAGGGGTAAAAAAGTGATTTAAAAATGACCACAAAAAAATAAAAATTATAGCAATTACTACATCTCCCTTAGACTAGTGGCTTTATCAGCATTGTCACTAGTATACCTACTGGGTCAGTAATGATCTGGAGGATTGCTACAGGATAATGTGGTCCTCTTGTGAGATATTGATAAGCCTTGCTGACAAAGCTGTCCGAGGCGTTCTTGCTGCTTGCTTCTCTGTTAATAAAAGTCTCGGCCATGTTCTCCCTTTCAGCAAAAACGGTTGTAGAGAACAACCTCTAAACAGAAGAGCACCACGCTGTAACCAGTACTGAAGTGTTCTAAATATGAAACTCATAAGAGATTCCTTTGTGGCTCAGCAGAGGAGAAAGTAAGTGTAAAGAATGGAGACAATCCCTTTTTGAACATGTATATATATATATATATATATATATATATATATATATATATAGATAGATAGATAGATAGATAGATATAGATAGATAGATAGATAGATAGATAGATAGATAGATAGATAGACACACACACACACATATATATATATATATATATATATATATATATATATATATATATATGAAGCATGGCAAGCATAAATATAATATAGAAATTCATATACTCCTGAAAAATGGGATGCAGTCCATTTATGCACCTGCATCAGTTTGGTGAATCAGAACCAGAATCCTCTAGAGCTATAAAGGAGCGTGGAGGTATTGATAACGGATGCTCGTTTTCTTTGTGAAGCTTTGGTTTTTGCAAGTCAGATTTCTCATCATTATGTAGAGAAGTTCAGTAGGAGCAATGCATTGCTCTCAATTCCCCAAATAATCTGAAACTTCCACTGGGACAAAGTTTCTACAGGATGTAGGATAACATTCGAGGACATATTAGTGTCTTTTATTTATTTATTTTATATTGATTTTTAGTTATATACAGTGCAAAGGTCACACAGAAAAGTCACAACCCCCCCCCCAAAATAAAATCAAATAATCATCAGAACATGTGGGTAATGCAAAGTCCATCAGTAACACAGAGTCCATCAGTAACACAGAGTCCATCAGTAACACAGAGTCCATCAGTAACACAAAGTTTGGATATTCAGATATAGTTTCCTGAGTTTATGGCTGTCCATTTTTGATCAAGCGTGTCAGTCTGTCATTGAATGTTTCTCTGTGTGTTGCTTTCTGTTACAAATTCACCTCGGATATTTAAACATGTACATTCCAGAACAAGGGGTTTTAAAATTATTATACACCTATAACATAATAACTCATATACATTAATTATACACATATAATATAATAACTCATATACATTCATTATATACCTATAATATAATAACTCATATACATTCATTATATACCTATAATATAATAACTCATATACATTCATTATACACATATAATAACTCATATACATTAATTATATACCTATAATATAATAATCCATATACATTAATTAAACACTTTGAGCCTACAATGTATACCACTATAATATAATTAAAAGAATGTGTGCTCTTCATTGCGTCCTTTGGAGCTCTGGTATACTATGACTGTGCGTACAGTCCTGTCGTTGTAATCTAGGGCTTGGTGTGGAATCATTTGCTTGTTTCTAAGTATAATAATGTAGAATTCAGTGTAAAGTTCCTGTATTGCAGAGAGCATTTCCACTTGGCATTTCATTCAGCTCTGAGATCTAGGCGGACTGACAATGCGATATGTAAGCAATAACACACAAGGTGCTGTTGTAGGCACCTCAGTGCAGAAGTGTGTTATAGTGTATATACAATGATCCATGCAATATCTAGCGTAAGGAGGCTATTGAGATCTGGAGCCGTGCAGTTTCACTGAGACAATGGGATGGATTAAGCTGAGGGAACATGAAGCCACTTGGTTTTTATATATATATATATATATATATATATATATATATATATATATATATATATATATATGAAGTAAAATGTTATTTAAAAAAAAAAGAGAAACCAATACTTTAACAAAATTGTAAATTGAAATTAGTGGGGCTTTTTTTGTCGTTGTAACAGAAAATAATTTAGTTAACAAATTTTCAAAAAATTAATCATATTATAGTTTTATAAAATACGTTACGAAAAGTTTGATATTAATAGCATATACCATTTGCCATTTAAACTACTTTAGCACGTAATACTTGGTTTTAGTAATTTGTTTTTTGATTTTATTTTGTAAAACTACATGCACAATACTAAACTCTCCTAACTCTCTTATCTATATACTGTATGTATTTATTTGATTCTACTTGATTCTACTTGTAGAATTTTTTTAGTTATGTATTTATTTATCAACCATTAGATGGTTTCAGATAATTACTTTCCGGATTTGTTTTCGTTTGTTTGTTTGTTTGTTTATTTATTTTTTTTATACTTCTTATCAAAGTTACCTATTCGCCTTGATTTCAAATAATTTCTAATGGAATGTACCAGTTAGAAAGAGAAGCACTCAGTCGCGTGTTATTGTTGTACTCTACCGCCACCGGGTGGTAGTTTTGGAGATACTCCACCTGAGTGTTCTGTTATATTTGGATAATTGAGTTAACTGTGATATTCCATACCGTACCAAGCTGCCTGATAATTCGATTGCATTTCCCACTGTGATCACTTCTTGAACTGTCTGAACTGTTGCTAAATGTACAGTGTAATACAGCCATTTACTCCATCTCTAAAATGTATGGAATCTGGAGTTTCTTATCATATAAAGGGTGTTCAACGTTTATAGAATCCAGCTAAGATTTTTCTTAGCATGGTTTTAAAAAGGAGAATACACAGAGCATTGTAGTCTGGATACTGTAAGTGGAACGGATGCCAGATCTAGTCTAACTCCTTTGAGAAAGGTTACTATGGATTTAATCATGATAAATATCACAGTTTACTTTGATTAGATTACTTTGAATAGATTACTTTGTCAAAAGACATTGTCCCCTTCATAGCACCTCTATCCTCTTACAACAACTAATTAACACTTTGTGATATTTGATGGATTCTCTAAATATATGCTGAGGTTATTAAGTTAGGCACTGACATTAATCCTATTGCAATTGAAGTTATTGCATGGTCATTATTAAGCTCTAAACTGCCAGCTGTTTGTGATATGTTACTTTGGATTTACAAGGCATGAATTCCACATTTTCAGAATTTGAAATGATTTTATACAATGTGCCAGTGTTGCGAGATTGAATTCCACTGTAGGGCCTGGTTTAGTCTAAGGAAACATGTTAGCAGTTTCTAAATAGGATTTGTACAGCATGTAAAGAAAGATTACTTTGATTGAAATTGTGGCTGCAGATATTTTCATTATTTGCGGTCTGCTCTGAGATAGGTAGACAGGAACGCTTGGAACCTGCATGGAAGCAAAATGGAAATGAAAGCACTACCTAGCTTTTCACTGCAAGTGTTTGTCTCAAGAAGCACTGTGCATTCATATACATAGTCCCTGAAAGGTCCAGTTGGTAACTCAGTTTCATTGTTTACACCAATTCTTTATTAGTCTCGACAGGTGTTGCTCCAACCCCCCCACCCTTTCTCTTATATTGTTGTTCCAACTCAAATTCAAAACGTTTTTCCCATTAAAACGAAATAAATAAAGAAATGAATCAGAATCATTCACCGTCTTGACTATCATGCATGCTATGAATTGATTGTGTCAAGACATTGCTGGGGTTTTGAGTAGCTACGCCCATACCAGAGTTATTCAAATACTCAATGGGATTGTACTGCAGGGCCTGCTTCTTCTTCTTTTGTGCCTGAGGCATCCACACACCTGCAGGCATCCTGATGCCTTGCCAAGTGGAATTACATCCTGGAAGGCTAATTATGAATACAGGAGGAACAAGACAAAAGAGCACACTTCCCATACAACAGACAGCCTCGTCTGGCACAGGCATAACCGTTTGGTAAAAAAAAAGAGAAAGAAAGAAAAGCCTTGAGCTATCACTGGCGTTCTCTTGGCATGCCCTATGCCCTATAGCCATGGCTGTGCTCATTATGATATGATTATTATGATTTTAGCAAAGATAGACTCAAAGGACAATAAAGCTTTCTGAATTCTATTTTTAATAACATACCAATAGAGGTAAAAACACCTTAAAATAATGCCCTGTACAGTTTTTTACATGAAGACATTGCTTTTTAGAAGAAGAAGAAGAAGAAGAAGAAGAAGAAGAAGAAGAGAAGAAGAAGAAGAAGAAGAATGTAGCGTTCACTTTTAGTAGCACTGGAATGTGATTTATTCTGTTTCAACCTCTTGCTCTGTTGGTTTAAGGGGTGTTTTGAAGTGCTGTCATACTGAAATTACTTACATTTTGGTGCTGATGTTTCATAAACATCTGGCTTTCAGAAATCATCTGATGCTTTTCTTAAAGAGATGCCCTGAAGTCTAGCACTGTCTAGTTCTGATGTACTTTTCAGTTCAAGTGCAGGTCTTGATGGATGATTTCTATTACTCAATACTTAGGGCTTAACTTGCATCCAGCAGGCTGGGCCTGGGCTGGGACTTCAGTGCAAATCTGCGTTGCTTTGTGTGCAAAGCAATCTGCTAGAACAACTGCACTGTAAGCTTTATGTGTTCCTGTTTCATATATATATTATATATATATATATATATATATATATATATAATTATATATATCTATAACAAAATACATTATTATGAAATGTATTTGCATAACATGATTTGAATAAACAACATTCTTTGATATTCTGTATATTTATATTGGAACTTGATCTGAATAGATTTTACATGCCTGGATTTGCTTACATAAGATTAGTTTACATAGAGTTAGAGATCTAGATAGAGATAGGGATAGGGTTAGATATAGGGTTAGAGATAGAGATGGGTTAGATATAGGGTTAGAGATAGAGATAGGGTTAGAGATAGAGATGGGTTAGATATAGGGTTAGAGATAGAGATGGGTTAGATATAGGGTTAGAGATAGAGATAGGGTTAGCTATAGGGTTAGAGATAGAGATAGAGATAGGGTTAGAGTTAGAGATAGAGATGGGGTTAGATATAGGGTTAGAGATAGAGATAGGGTTAGATATAGGGTTAGAGATAGAGATAGGTTAGAGATAGGGTTAGAGATAGAGATAGAGATAGAGATAGAGATAGGGTTAGAGTTAGAGATAGAGATAGGGTTAGATATAGAGATAGAGATAGAGATAGAGATAGAGATAGAGATAGAGATAGAGATAGGGTTAGAGTTAGAGATAGAGATAGGGTTAGATATAGAGATAGAGATAGAGATGGGGTTAGAGTTAAAGATAGAGATGGGGTTAGAGTTAGAGATAGAGATGGGGTTAGGGTTAGGATTAGGATTAGGACTATAATAATAATAGTAATAGTATAATATAATAATAATCTTTATTTTATATAGTACAGTTCATGCGACGCATCTCAAAGTGCTTTACAGTCCAAGAATAATAATACATACTCATAAATAGTCACAGCAGGCTATAGACATTAAAACAAAACACACAAAACACAAGTGCTGTGCAAACTCATACAAACCCCGTTCCTTACACAGGCTGAATTGTCAATTTTAAAAAAAAAAGTGTTTTTAGGTATCTTACAAATCTCCACATTCTTTGAATCCCTAATTCTGTGGAAGATAGCAGCAGAGTGCTCTATCTCCCATAGACCGGAGCCGGGTTTTTGGGACTCTTAAGAAGAGCCCAGCACCAGCAGATCCAGGTTTCACACAGGAGTATATTCAATTAACATATCAGGGATATAACTTGGTGTCAAACCATTCAAGGCCTTATATGTTAAGAGTAATATTTTAAATCCTGAACTTAATGGTTGCCAATGCAGGGATGCCAACACAGGTGTTATATGTTCAAATGATAGAGATCTAGTTAGGACTTGAGCAGCCGAATTCTTAAAATATGGCAGCCATTAAGAGCATGCTTTAAGGCACCAGTAAGCAAGTCATTGCAGTAATCAAGTGGAGACGAGACAAAGGCATGCACTAAGTCTCTCTGCATCAGCTAAGCGGGCAGTGTTACGCAGATGAAAAAAGGTCACCTTGGTAACATTTTGAACATGAGCTTCAAAAGTTAGGCAAGGATCAAGATAACACTGCTCTTTCTTATTGCAGAACTAGGGATAGGGTTAGGGTTAGGGATACAGTTATGACTAGGGTTAGGGTTGGGTAAGGGTTAGAGTTTTATAGGGTTAGCGGTTTTATAGGGTTATCATTGGGTAATTGTTGCTTGGTAACTGCTTGTAAAATACTACCAAGCATTGTCGAGGATCTAACTGCAACTCTTTAGCAATAATGCAACAATAACACATAATAAGCAAGTGCAATGTAAACTGTAATTGATGCCTTTGTTGACACCTTGTGAATGGAGACATATAGGCAGAAGTATCCTTTTCAAAACTAATGGCAATTCTAATGCATTTCATAATACAGCCATGAACAGCTTCCAGGGATTGAACGTAGTAGCAGCTACTGTAGAGAGAAAGGGGACACAGAAGTGTACCTTGAACTCGGTACAGTATCGTGATTTGTGTGTATCACTAAATAAATAAATATTGCAGGTAAGTGATTAATACCAATTCTCCAGGGACCTTACAAAACACTGTCCATTCCATTCCTCTAAAATATACTCACGTAATTATTCTTGTCAGTGTTTAAATGAGGTCCAGGCTGCCTATTGTTTATATAGCTGCTTACTGAAAGAGTTCTCCCGCAGTTCTTATTTACCCATGCACTGGGGGAGATACGATCTTGGTATTTGCCCAGAGGCTGGCTGAACAGTATCCATGATACCCCAGGAGAGGGTTTATCTGGCAGACAGATAAGTATGTTTTCCAAGCCAGCCAGTTATTATTAATAACATGTAGCGGGGCAGTATACCCCGGCAGCCAGGAGATATGATGCTCTCCACTGGTAAACATAAACACATTATTTGCTTTTACACCCCCTGCAAATAACTTAAAGGATAACTGATTATGCTACATTACTTTGGATAATATCCGTACTTTATTATTAATACTGTTATATGATCATCAGTATAGTATTATTGTTATTTCAAATTTAGCAGAAATCTACATTACATCACCTGCAAATATTCAATTACCACACATGCACATGTCTATCCAAACTATCGATGTAGATTTTTTTTTTATTATTATTATATCACACCACTTGATTGTAAAATACTCCCAAATGAGTTAAAGCATATCAAACTATTTGTTAATGCATGGGTTTGATACAGCATATGCATATGTAATAACATACATGGTACAGCTGTTTAGACTTGAATTATTTGAATCTGGATTAGTCTGATAGACATAAGGATGTGTTTTAGGACAGAACAAACAAACAAACATGAAATAAACAAATGAATAAATAAATAAATAAATAAATGTTTACAATGTTACGGGGCTCCAGATTTTGTTACTTCTACAAGAGTTATTTTTGAAACTCCAAGTCGGGATTAGATATGGAGAACGTAGGGTTAGCTGTGAAAAGGTTAAGGTTAGAAATGAAAGGGTTATGGTTCATTAAAAAAATAAACCACAAAGGAGGACTGGGGGTTGTGAATCCCTGCTTTGCCTCTATCTGCCCGCAGGGAAACAGTGAATCTCAGCTGTTCTGGGAAAAGCCACTTCTCTCTGTGATTTAAAGATAGCAGACATGCTCATTTTCAAAGAGGCTTGTCTCTGGCCATGCTTGGGGGTGAGGCATTTCTATTGGGCCAACAAAGGCTTTACCCATGCAAATACCTGATAAGCACCAAAGCATCTTCTCTTCAAAACAAGCTCTCTCATGGGACAACGACTAACAGAGCACTGCTTGGTAGATGGTGCTTTTTCACCCAAAGCAGAATGCAACCTTTTGACCTTGTGCGGGCTGTGTCTATGAACGGAGGGGTCGGTCTCTGCTCTGTGATTGAATCGTATGAACGGTGGGGTCGGTCGCTGCTCTGTGATTGAATCGTATGAACGGTGGGGTCGGTCTCTGCTCTGTGATTGAATCGTATGAACGGTGGGGTCGGTCTCTGCTCTGTGATTGAATCGTATGAACGGTGGGGTCGGTCGCTGCTCTGTGATTGAATCGTATGAACGGTGGGGTCGGTCTCTGCTCTGTGATTGAATCGTATGAACGGTGGGGTCGGTCTCTGCTCTGTGATTGAATCGTATGAACGGTGGGGTCGGTCTCTGCTCTGTGATTGAATCGTATGAACGGTGGGGTCGGTCTCTGCTCTGTGATTGAATCGTATGAACGGTGGGGTCGGTCTCTGCTCTGTGATTGAATCGTATGAACGGTGGGGTCGGTCTCTGCTCTGTGATTGAATCGTATGAACGGTGGGGTCGGTCTCTGCTCTGTGATTGAATCGTATGAACGGTGGGGTCGGTCTCTGCTCTGTGATTGAATCGTATGAACGGTGGGGTCGGTCTCTGCTCTGTGATTGAATCGTATGAACGGTGGGGTCGGTCTCTGCTCTGTGATTGAATCGTATGAACGGTGGGGTCGGTCTCTGCTCTGTGATTGAATCGTATGAACGGTGGGGTCGGTCTCTGCTCTGTGATTGAATCGTATGAACGGTGGGGTCGGTCTCTGCTCTGTGATTGAATCGTATGAACGGTGGGGTCGGTCTCTGCTCTGTGATTGAATCGTATGAACGGTGGGGTCGGTCTCTGCTCTGTGATTGAATCGTATGAACGGTGGGGTCGGTCTCTGCTCTGTGATTGAATCGTATGAACGGTGGGGTCGGTCTCTGCTCTGTGATTGAATCGTATGAACGGTGGGGTCGGTCTCTGCTCTGTGATTGAATCGTATGAACGGTGGGGTCGGTCTCTGCTCTGTGATTGAATCGTATGAACGGTGGGGTCGGTCTCTGCTCTGTGATTGAATCGTATGAACGGTGGGGTCGGTCTCTGCTCTGTGATTGAATCGTATGAACGGTGGGGTCGGTCTCTGCTCTGTGATTGAATCGTATGAACGGTGGGGTCGGTCGCTGCTCTGTGATTGAATCGTATGAACGGTGGGGTCGGTCTCTGCTCTGTGATTGAATCGTATGAACGGTGGGGTCGGTCTCTGCTCTGTGATTGAATCGTATGAACGGTGGGGTCGGTCTCTGCTCTGTGATTGAATCGTATGAACGGTGGGGTCGGTCTCTGCTCTGTGATTGAATCGTATGAACGGTGGGGTCGGTCTCTGCTCTGTGACGGTGGGGTCGGTCTCTGCTCTGTGATTGAATCGTATGAACGGTGGGGTCGGTCTCTGCTCTGTGATTGAATCGTATGAACGGTGGGGTCGGTCTCTGCTCTGTGATTGAATCGTATGAACGGTGGGGTCGGTCTCTGCTCTGTGATTGAATCGTATGAACGGTGGGGTCGGTCTCTGCTCTGTGATTGAATCGTATGAACGGTGGGGTCGGTCTCTGCTCTGTGATTGAATCGTATGAACGGTGGGGTCGGTCTCTGCTCTGTGATTGAATCGTATGAACGGTGGGGTCGGTCTCTGCTCTGTGATTGAATCGTATGAACGGTGGGGTCGGTCTCTGCTCTGTGATTGAATCGTATGAACGGTGGGGTCGGTCTCTGCTCTGTGATTGAATCGTATGAACGGTGGGGTCGGTCTCTGCTCTGTGATTGAATCGTATGAACGGTGGGGTCGGTCTCTGCTCTGTGATTGAATCGTATGAACGGTGGGGTCGGTCTCTGCTCTGTGATTGAATCGTATGAACGGTGGGGTCGGTCGCTGCTCTGTGATTGAATCGTATGAACGGTGGGGTCGGTCTCTGCTCTGTGATTGAATCGTATGAACGGTGGGGTCGGTCGCTGCTCTGTGATTGAATCGTATGAACGGTGGGGTCGGTCGCTGCTCTGTGATTGAATCGTATGAACGGTGGGGTCGGTCGCTGCTCTGTGATTGAATCGTATGAACGGTGGGGTCGGTCTCTGCTCTGTGATTGAATCGTATGAACGGTGGGGTCGGTCGCTGCTCTGTGATTGAATCGTATGAACGGTGGGGTCGGTCTCTGCTCTGTGATTGAATCGTATGAACGGTGGGGTCGGTCGCTGCTCTGTGATTGAATCGTATGAACGGTGAGGTCGGTCGCTGCTCTGTGAATCGGTCAAATAAATAAATATTTACAAAGATATACATGAAAAAATAAGAAGCACAGTCCTAATGTATCTATCTGAGTCCAGTTACTGGTTCACATATTTAAAAAAGAACCCTATTTGACGAGTGGCATATGAAAGGCTGGAGAGTTTCTCATACAGTTTAAACACTGCTCAGTTAATATTAGATTGTTTTCAATCCCCCCTACTCCAGGTCACAGCTACACCTACTGCCAATTGGGTTTTTTCCTGCTTTTAAAAGCATCCAATTACAATGTTCTATGGTATAGGGTTTTCATTTTTATTACATTATGTATATCACAGCAGTTACTGGCTTGTAGCCAGCCTACTTAATTCTATTAAATACTTTAAAACAGCTAAGTGATAATCTACACCAGGTTTAAGGAACCAGCACTAAATATTTGGCAGCCAGCCCAGTACAGGCTTGATAGAATAGCAATTAAATGTAGGCAGCAAAAGTCATAGATCACTGTCAAACTCTGGCCAGAAACAACTTTTACATACTTTACATTCATTCCACTGTGGGAAAGTATTCTTTCAATGCATCACTCTAACATCTGTAAGTTATTGAAGAAAACTGCTCGGAGGGAAAACGTTTACCTAACAGAATAGCAATTCTTTCAGGACTTCTTGTCAGCACTTTGTAAATAATGAATAATGTTTCATACCATTGTGGTACTGTTTTTAGGCAAGAGTTCACATTAGTAATTAAGTGTTATCTGGTAGTTCGGCATGGCTTGGCTGGGCCTAATGACCTATCTCACCTGATTTCTAACCAAACTAACAATCTGAACAGGACCAGTGATAGCTCTTTCCATGATATTTTTACTCAATGTCTTGGGAAACAGGTCAGTCTTGTGGTTAGAGATGAGGATTAGAAGATCTTGATTTTCTCATGCCTCAGTCCCATCGAGAGACATGCCAAGCCATCCAAACATGTGTGGTTAAGCGATTAACATTCATTTTCTCAAAATAAACTGTGTGTTGTGTCCAGCAGATGGGCTCGGTGTATTGTACCTCTACAAACTGTAATTAAATGTGTAGATTGTAATGCCTGTACTCATGTGGTTTGTGCAATTTAACTGTAATTAATACCATTTAAAATATAGTGAAATGGGCAAACATTTAGTCTCATGCCTTCATAAATGCTGCGCCAGATTATTACATGGCAGACATGCTTCTATTCATTTCAGGGGGGGTTGTGAATTCATTTACAACAGCTCTACAGATTCAAAACAACAAACTAAATTGTAATTACTTTCTTTCTATGTGTCTTTTGTTACTTCAGTGCACTTTACATTATCTCTAATTACTGTGTATTTACGTATACTTAGTAAATACATGCGTTCTTACTCATTATTACAACGTCATTATGCATAGTTACAGTGTACTTAATGTACTCATCTTTTTGCACGATATAACCCTAACCCTAACGCTAACCCTAACCCTTTTCTGATACAACTGTGTATGCACATATCGTGCAAAACGATTGAGTTTCCAGGTGCATACTGTATATGTACTGTAAGTAAGCTTTGCTGTGAATGCGAGTTCTAGAATTAAATGATTGATGGCAGCCCCAGGGAACAATAGTAATTTCAAACATCCACTTGTCAATGCAACGTGTATAAAATATGCAAATACCTGTACACTTTTGCATGTTAAAGCAATTCCTCTTCCCCTACCCCAAAACAATTATAAATGTTAACTGTACCAATAAATCCAAAAATAAATATGAAACTGATGGAATATCTACAAAACATACTGTATACACACATTTCTTACAGCAGCAATATGTTTTTTTTTTTTTTTTAATTTAATGAGCAACATTATATGCGTAGAATAAATAACTGCATTTATTTGATGATGAAAGGTGCGCAATTAATTCACAACAGAGTACCTTGCATATTGATTCAGAAGTATCATATCATTGCCTTATGCACATAGTATAGTAGTAAAGGGGGAGAGCATGGTGTTAAAGCCTGTCATTAAAGGTAGATTTCCAAAAGCATGGGCCAGATCAACTGCTTTTGACAGTGCAATAGAGCATGGATGTTGGAGGAGTCAGGAACCCAACCCAGTGGATGTGGGAGGAGCCAGGAAACAAACCCAATTGATGTGGGAGGAGTCAGGAACCAAACCAGATGAACAAAACAAAGTGGATGTACTGCTATCAGCTTTATTATTCCCAACCATTGGTTGGTAAAATGTTTAATATTATAAAACCCTGCATTGCCACGTCTGTCAGATGCTGTTCACAGCTCAGCCTTTCATTAGACCTTCCCTGAATATATATATATATATATATATATATATATATATATATATATATCATAACAAATGCAGTAAATTGGTTCTTGCCTAATCCTAGGTACTAACTTTAAGGTTATTATGCAGATCGATACTGTTTGCAATCATGAAAGCAAGCAATTGGTGTTTGAACTGAAGAAAAATAGCTTTGGTTATCAATAGCTGAAGCACACCCGGTAGGTGGTGTGTCAATAACCATCTAATCAATATTCATAGGCTGAGGAGGATTTCAACTTGAAGGGAGCAGCAGAATTGTGTATGTTCTTGTTGTATTGAGAGTAGCAAACTTCACATACAAAGCCAGATTACACCATTAACTAGTGTTTTAGTTTAGTGTGGACTATGAACACATTTCACGGACACAATCCTTCCCAAAAGGCTTTGCTGAACCATACTTATCTAAAATTCATCTTTTAAATCAAACACAGCCTGTAGTTAAATCAAGCTACATTTTTAGGGTTCCTTACTTAAAGAGGTAAGAAATAACAGGTATACAGTACATAAGGGAGTTACACACCAGCCAAAATAACCAGATACTGCAGCACAAGGACAAGCTAAAACTAAACATTTCATAAAAAGAGCGTAATGACGTGACAGTGTTACTGGAACATACTGAGCTAAAGTCATTAATCCTGAGACACAAATGTGCTACCAGTGTAGCTAACCAGTGTTTGAAACATAGAAAAGGGGCATTTCTGGCTAATTGCATTATGTATAAATACAATTGAAACTGTTTTGATTCCACATTGAGGTTTAATCTGAATTCAATATTGAATCAAAACTATTGATTTTCCTTGAATATAAATAGACAGAACATTTTTAGAACAATATTAATAACATAATATTGTTATGAGGGTCATTACCAGTCCAGGCATGCATTTACAAGGCTTATAATGACCCTGCAATTATATTATTGCTAAACTCAGATAGCATCTTTAATTCTTCAGCCAGTGTTGTTTGTTACTCGTTAACATATTGCTTCTGACAGAAATCGACTGTATCAAGAACTCAAATTTCACATTAATTCAAGCATGTAATCATTTTCCTTTTTTTTTTTTATTTTAATGTAGATGTTATTGTGCCAAAGAAATCCTGCTGACATCATACATGTTTGATTCTTTGGAATTCTTCAGTACAGTTCAAAGGGTTAAACTTTATATCTGATGTGCTGAAAACCTGACACGTCAACAAACAACAGATTAAAAGTGACAGATCAAAAGTAACCAACAACACTGACACACACTTTAGTTTAAAGAATAACAGTTTATTACACATACAATCTAATGGCACATTACTATTGTAACGCTTAATATAAAGTTATATAAAACCTTAGTTACAGGTTCTTAAAATAATATATTGCTTTAGTCTGCTATTATTAATAAGTGTCCACTATTGTTTAATAAAACACACACAACACACACACACACACACACACACACACACACATATATATATATATATATATATATATATATATATATATATATATATATATATATATATATATATATATTCAGTAGGAGTAGATCAGTTTATTGTTTGTAAAGTTTCCTAAAGTGAAAGTTAAGCAATCAGGGTTTTTTTAGAAAACAGTATTAAAGTTATATAACCCCTTTTGAAAAGCATGCTGCTCAGATGTAAAACCTAGAGGTGAATCCCCTAACATTCCTACCACACTGAACTGTCTAATTCATCTTTGGGATATGCATTGTGACTACAATGACAAACTTAACAAAAAATTTAAAAAATCATCGTAAAGTAGTTTTCAAATGAAGTGCTAGAGTAGCCAAAATGCACAAGAATTGAAACACAGACACACAGTAATAAAATAGAAACTGTAGCATAAATACTTATTAAATTACGAAAAAATAAAAATAAACACAAAAAAATACTCTGTAATGACACCAGGCTACAGTCACTTTAGGAAGAGTTTCAAAGTGAAATGCAGAACTGGATGTTTGTTAGGTTTCTGCTAATTGCTATTAACTTAATGAACGTGCTTCTAGAAACAGATGCTCTGTGGAATGTGGCAGATTTGTGTGGCTGCACAATTCCCTCATTCTTGAACACATCAAGAAAACAGGAACATGTGGCAGGTCAAAAAAATATGCAAAAGGGGAACCCCTCACTCTAAAAAAAAAACAACAAACACAAACACAAGAAAAATAAAAAAAATATATAAACTCACAAAAGAGGCTTTTTTCTCTGTTTTGTTTTGACTTTCTTGCATTGCCAGCTCTAGTCTACACTCTGCTACAGCTTGCAATTAGCAAGCAGGCCTCTGGGACCTAATTAACCAATTTAATTAATTAAAAAAAAAACCCATACAAGTCACCCTGACATTTGTCAGCCGTTAGGAGGGATGTCAGGCTGGCAGTTTCTGTTGGCACATTAACAATGATTAGCTCATTTGCAGTTCACTTTTACCCCAGGTGTCCACAGAGAGAGTGGGACAAAGACTCGATAAAGAGCATCTAGAGACATGATTATTTACAGCATAACTCCTGACCCTCTGAAGGGAGGGATTGGAGTGGAGGGTGACCTTTCATCAAGAAGCAGATCAATAAGTGAAGTCTCGGCTGAGGGAGCGGCTGTCCCTTTCAGCCAGCTCCTAGAGCCTCTAACCTTCACACGGACCTGAAGAAAGTGAGTCTAAGGAGTGAGAGTGCTTTAACTCCTTGAGTTGTGGTGGTGATGTCTTCTTTTTTTTTTGTCAGTTCCTGGCTTTTCAGTTTCTTCAGCCGTTTTGCAAACACGTCTCCCTCAGAACAAATAGGTTCCTAGTTTTTTCATCAGATTAAGTGATAAACTAAAGTTTCTTTGCTATTCATGAAGAAATGTTGTCTTTTTTGCTGTTGTTTTTATTATTAAAATGATACCACAAATGAAGTGTCTAATTATCCTTTTGCAAGAATGTAATTCCCACCTGGGTTAAACAAGAGCACAAGACACCAGTCAGTCGTTGTTTGAAATGCTTTGAATAAATATAGAGCTGGAGGAAGTAGGTATGTTCTCTTGCATTTGGTGACAGCTTGACATGGAGCTGTTTTTTTGTTTGTTTTTTTGTTTTATCAGGGTATGTTATTTTTAGTTAAAAAAACAAAACGAAATTGTAACTGTAACCCCACAAAAAAATAAATAATTAAAAATAAACTAGCAGGGCTCCCGAGTGGTGCATCTGGTAAAGGCAGCCCGAGTGGAGTGCAGGATGCGTCCTACAGCCTGGAGGTCGCCGATTTGAGTCCAGGCTATTCCACTGCCGACTGTAAACAGGAGCTCCCAGGGGGCACCTCACAGTATGGTAATTTTACTGACAATTGCCTCCATACACTTCAAGATAACTTGATCTCTAAGTAGCATTGTAGCTCTACATGATATAGTATGGGGAATGGAAAGCTGTCTGTGTTGATTAGATACTTTATTTATTTATTTATTTGTTTGTTTATTTTACTTCCCAGCAGTTATAGTTAACACATCCTGAAATGGCTTATAGATCAAATATAACTTTTTATTATCATTGTCACTAGAGCTTTGAGTCCCTAAAATGCAGATATGCTTTTACATACTCAATGCTTAAATAATGCATCTACTGTAACACACAGATTCCTGTGATGAAATGTTTGATCAGGGAGCAAATAAAACTATAAATACTGTATAATGTATGCATATATATATATATATATATATATATATATATATATATATACACACCACACACACACACACACACACACACACACACACACACACACACACACACACACATTAGAGCTCATGGTAGTCGAACCCATCCTACCGAAGTGGTGCTCAGCAGGTTTCAACCCAGTTCTTGAGATGGTATTGACTCTATAGAAATAAGTATAAAATAAATCAAACCATTACCGACGAGCTTTGAATCAGCTCTGTAACCCTGCCGCCTGTGTGTGTGCGCCTTCAATGTGAGTTATAGGGGACAACCATTAGCTGTTCTTCAGGGTGCTTTCCTTCACAACACTGCCGATAGGAAGGCTTGTGTGTTCTTCTTAAGCCTGTGCTTTTAGTATCAGTTCAATGTGGGGGTGTGACTGTGTCAAGACAAAAAGCACCCCATCCAAACGCCCTAGGCTTCTAAAACAAAAGCATCAGCAGTCAAGAAAACATGTAGGATATATTACTGTTCTTTATCATTATCAGAAATTACCAAGGACTCTGGATTTTGATAGCTTTGCCAAGAAACAGACTCTAAGACAAAGTGATGAATGTAAATCCTAAGAATGTCCCCAACCAAACTGAGTCACTTTACTCACTTCTATTCTCAGACTTTATCAGTTTTGTTAATTGGGCAAATGTGGCGATATCCTCACTTGTCAAACTTTTTGAATGCTCATGGATCAATTCTGCAGGTTCACTGCTACTGGACATAAAAAAACATCAATACCAATAAATACTGTGAAGTTAATGTGAAAAACAACAATAACAACACTGCCACCACAACAACCTCATTTAGAAACTAGATTTTGTTAACAGTAATCTTTTGAATATAACACGCCCCAGTGTATAACACGCACCTCGTCTAATACATGCATGCTTTCTTATAGAACACAGAATTGTATACTAGCCTATAAAGAACAATTCCAGTAGAATATAAAGAACACATTCCATACCATTAGAATACCTCTGATATAGTATATCATTTGTGTATAAAACACAGAAATACATCAACAATTTGAAAAACATGCGCATTATATTAAAAACATTAGGGTATATTAACATGCAAATTGCAGCTAATGCTTGAGTGGTTATTTTTCCATCTAATTCCAGGTATAAATAACACTAATACATGAATTTCTAATGTCAAGGGTGAATACTGCTACAGAAGGGAACCCAGTCATGTACAACTCACGAGATATAATAAAAGTCTTCAGTTGAATTTCATGTGTGTTTGTGACCGCTCATCGAACCTGCAGTCGGACCTCACGCTGATGGACGCCCGCCAAGGAGCCCTCACAGCAACCCCCGAGCGTCGATTCATCACAACCACTTGTGAAAGGAATCATGAATCTCTCGATGATTTGAATAGGATTGATACTGCTACAGTAGGGAACCCAGTCATGTATAACTCATGAGTTATAATAAAAGTCTACAGCCCTCGAGCGGCAATTCATCACAAATTGTCCAGAAGAGTTATTCATTTGGATAAAGCTTAAAAAAAAGTAATCCTTTCAGTGCTAAACCTGCTCTAGACACTATAGAAAACCCCTCACTGATACTGCTCTTAGTCAGCAAAGCCAAGGCTGGCTTTGATAGGCTTCAACAATATGACATGTCTGGTTTTTTTTTTTGTTTTTTTTTCAGTTCACTGTATTTTACTGATCATGAAACAGCAGCCTATTGGTCTGAATGAACTGTCAAATGTCAGACCTTTATCAAACAGAGCTGTGCATTCTGTGAGAAGCTGCTGGCAACAACAAACTAACCTCTCACATTGAATTGAAACGGAGTGTTAAAGTTAAAGTCAGTTGCACTCAGTTCTATGCATTTCCATTCCCTTTAGTGACACGTGCTGCCAGGTGGGTCGGTCACAAAGTGGATCCTTGCAATGACTGTGCTGCTTTTGTTACTCTGTACAGGTTCCAATGTTTATCAGGACCAACATCATGTATACCTTTACACAACCCCTTCATTTCTATGTGATCCTCTTATCAACCTAAAGGAAGATTTGAACCCGATCAAATCAGATCACTTCACAGCCACAGCCTAATAATTTGTAGATAAAGTCGGTCAGGCTGAAACTATGGGACGTTCTTAGTTTCACGCAGAACTAATTAATATACATACACTGGTGCCACCTGCTGGACAATATACCAATTACAACACACTGAAGTCAATGAAAATTACCCTAGCAGAGTTGTGTCTGATCCAAATTATTGGTAGCAGGTGTATACCGTTACTCAGACAATAAGGATTTATTTTATTATCAGACAGTTATTTTCTAAATGGACAGCAGCAGAATAAATGGTTAACTTCTTGTCTGTCTCTTCCACTTACTACACGATACATTCTGATAATTGTTCCTCTGATGGAAAAAGAGTTGAAGTCCTGATTTAAGACCACTGCCTAAAGTTTGCAGTGATCCAAGTGCTTCCTCAACACAGTCCAGAATGGCCAGGTGTGATTAGCCAGGTGTGAAACATCTTAAACACACACATTATCTTTGGCTAATTAACTTTCTGTTATATCTGAGATTCAACAATTCTCAGGTATCACAGGTTGCTTCTATTGTAAATGTGCAGCTGCTAATAATCCTATTCCTGTTAAGAATAAAACAAATGTCATCATTGATGCAAACTGTTAACAGTTAAAACAATAGAATGGTTAGTTTATCTTAAAGCTTTGGCTACAGCAGAAACGCCCTTAATTTCACTGAGAGTCTGAATCACAGAGTTGAGTAATGTACAGTAGATTGAAGCGTTTAATGAACCAGGGTAGTCCTACTAGCTCACATTTCTCACGTAGTTCTGTTTCTACCAATATTTGTAACTATTGTGGCACAGAGGCACCAGTCTGGCTATCTGAAACACATCAAAATAATGGTCAAGCTGGAATAGTGGATGGCTAAATATGCCTCACAGAGTAAAACGCTTCAAGCACTTTTATATTCTTTAATTTTATTTCTCTTATAACCTTAACCAAATCCAGACTAAAATGTATTATTGAGAAATGGACGCTATTCACTGCCTTATTAGTAACAGTCGTTCCTCTTTTTATCGTCCTTTTAAATGTAAGTGTGAACCAAATTTCCATCAAAATGCTAATATGTAAATGTGAACTTCGACCACTGGAGTAATGATTCTTTTGAAGTAGCAATACAGTCTGTAATTAGTGAACTGAGGAAGTGATTCGTTTCAATGTGTTGAAGGCCATTAGGGTTCAGTGAGAGTATTGCATGTTTTGAAAATAAATAATTAAATAAATAAAATCTCATGTGGCCATGCCTATAGCATACCGTGTAACCCGACAGCATCATGCAGTGTTCCCGTCTTACACTCGCCTGGCTGAGGCTCCTTTGGAGTGTGCATTGGCTGCTGAGGCAGATAGCAGTCTAGAGCCAATGAATAACACATCTTCAAGAAAAACATTTATAGCTCCCAGGGTCTAGACCGTCGTCTGTAATAAAAGACAGAATATGTTGTTGATGTATATATATATATATATATATATATATATATATATATATATATATATATATATATATATATATATATATATATATCCTATTGTTAAGAAACGACACTGTATTAGTACTGTCGCCCTCTAGTGTTGAACAAAACTACTGATTTCTTTTTTTTTTTCTACAGGGACTAAAGAAAACTTTATTGCATATACAGTAGTTTGCATCAGATTTATTTAGACTAGAACAGCTATTCATTTTTTTTATTTTCTTGTCTACAGTATGCATATATGGAATCTGCTAAAGAAAAGTAGAATTTTGCTTTTTTATTTTTTTAAAAGCACTTTCAATAGCTGTATTGTACTACAATTATACATTGTAGAATATGCTCCTCACAGATACTGTAATGTTTAAGACCCGGAAGGGAGGTTTCTAGGTCGGTTTATTTATTTATTCGATAACTCAAGGCAATTAAAGTGCAAATTATTAGTTGTGGAGTAAGGCAATCAAATACAATTAAACGAAGCAGGGGTTTCCATTCAGTTGATCTGAACTGTGTAAAAGACCTATAAGGAACATTAAGTATTGCCCTGCAGTTAGCATTCCTGAAGAAGGTCAGTAAGGCACCTTGAGAGCTTGAACCAAGCCTGTCACCTCACAAGGCCTGCGGATGCAGTATCTTGAGTTGAGAATGAGGTAATGAATGAACCAGAGCAATCATGGGTTCAAGGATACCTCTGGTTAGAGCGTCTTCATGTGAATGCATTGAGGGGAACAGATATCCTCTGATTAATATGGAAGCCTTTGAAAATTTTATTTCTGAACTGCTGACTCCTTTCCCCCCAATTAAAGAAACGGGGGTCACTGTTAACCCTTTAGTGTTAAATACTACTGTCATTTAAACATACATTTGTCAGATAATCTGCCTGCAAAATGACATAGCATTTTCCATTGACAGGTAATCCAAATACTACCCTGACATTTTTTAGAATGTTAAAGATATAGACAAATGTCCATATTCCATCAGAAATTCATAATTCTCGATAAAGACAAGCAAATATTAATAGTACCATATCCATATGCATGTATATACTGTACCATAACAAATGAATTAGCTCAACATAATGCATATTGGCCCATGGTATTCTATAAGGCTGCTGTAATGTTTTGATAGGTCAACACAAGCTGTATTGCATGAATGCACAGCACAAATAAACAGATATTAAGCATGGGATGATAATGTCACAATCCAGCTCTTGAGTGGTTCATGTATTAATGAATTTAATAACAAAAAACAAAACAAGTCTTATTTGGTATGTCCCTAGTCACAAGAAAAAATCAAACAAACCTCAAAGCGATGATTATCCAGAGTGTCTCGGTCCAATGTTGTTGCCTGCTGGGATATGAACACAGTCTCTAAATAAATTGCAAGCGGCCTTGGGCTAATGGAAGAGCCTGTCTTTGATCTTTTTACTGGGAATGAAGTGAAATGTTCAGTCAATCAATCAAACTCATAACTCCTCACAACAATGGGGCCATCCTTAGTCTGTTATTTATTTTTAAAATCGTGTATTTCGTTATCCCAGGCACTTGGTCTCTGGTTGGGGGATGCAATCAATTATTGATACAGCCTGCATATATAAGTGTGAGTTCTTCGACATGCTTGTCACTAACTGTTGTCTGAACGCATTTACTTTGATGACAGATTTGAAAATGCTGTATCAGATGTGATTATATATTTAAACATGGTAGGGGGAGGGTTGAACAGCCTTCTTCCAGCTCAATTCCCAGCTTGCTTGACAGATGTATTTGATATTCTGTCTGTTCCTCGCACTGGCCTTGTTTTTAAACACTGAAGTAAAGGTGTTTTCGCTGGTAAAAGATTAAATACACCCGTGTGCAAGAACTTGTCGTTGACGTGACTCTGAGATTAGAACAAAGCAATGGCCCATTTCTATAGGGAGAGAAGCAAATGATTACATTTGCTTGAGGTGTTGTAGGGATTTAAGGAAATAGGGCTTGAGGTGTTGTAGGGATTTAAGGAAATAGGCCTCTATTGCAATAAAGTCCAGAGAGCTACATATTTTATCAAAATATCCTTAAGCGAAAGCCTTCTGGTCTTTATTATTATTATTATTATTATTATTATTATTATTATTATTATTAGTAGTAGTAGTAGTAGTAGTATTATTTATTTGTCTTATACAGGAGTAGACAGACACCCATTAAAAGCAGGTAAATATTGTTCTAAGAGTATGAACAAACAGTAACAAGCATGAATTACCAGTTTTATAAAGTACATAAACAGCAGAATTTGTGGTTTGCATTTACTTCATTAAGCAGAATGGTTTGCATTTAGGCAATTAGATGTTTAGTTCAGTTAGATGTTTAGTATAGGCATTAAAAACAGGCAATTCCATTTTTCCCCAAAACCTTTTAAAAGGAGCGGCACCCCCTTATCGTTTCTTTTAAAAGGAGAGACACCCCCTTATCGTTTCTTTTAAAAGGAGAGACACCCCCTTATCGTTTCTTTTAAAAGGAGAGGCACCCCCTTATCTTTTCTTTTAAAAGGAGCGGCACCCCCTTATCGTTTCTATTAAAAGGAACGGCACCCCCTTATTGTTTCTTGTAAAAGGAGCGGCACCCCTTTATCGTTTCTTGTAAAAGGAGCGGCACCCCCTTATCATTTCTTTTGAAAGGCGAGGCACCCCCTTACCATTTCTTTTATAAGGCGAGACACCCCCTTATCATTTCTTTTAAAAGGAGAGGCACCCCCTTTTCATTTCTTTTAAAAGGAGAGGCACCCCCTTTTCATTTCTTTTAAAAGGAGAGGCACCCCCTTTTCATTCCTTTTAAAAGGAGAGGCATCCCCTTATCATTTCTTTTAAAAGGAGAGGCACCCCCTTTTCATTTATTTTAAAAGGAGAGGCACCCCCTTTTCATTTCTTTTAAAAGGAGAGGCACCCCCTTATCATTTCTTTTAAAAGGAGAGGCACCCCCTTTTCATTTATTTTAAAAGGAGAGGCACCCCCTTTTCATTTATTTTAAAAGGCGAGGCACTTCCTTATCATTTCTTTGGTTTGTTGAATGGCAAGGGCAAGTTTTAAATATATACAGCACACAGCAACAACTTTTCATTTTAAACAATAAAACTGCATCCTTTAAAACAAAACAACTTGTGTTGTGCAACTTTTTTTTTTTTTTTAAGCATGCATGTCTGTGTATCTTTGCTTTGAATTAACCCTGAGATCGGATCAGAAGCATGCCAGAGAATAACAACCCCTTCCTCTGGCAGTAATTCAGTGCTTTAGCTGGGGCCGTCTGGCAGCCCTGATAGAACAGCAGAGCTGGCAGGGACTGAGAAAGCAGCAGGCTTAGGGAAGAATGGGACGAGGATCTTTAAATATATCTGTCTCCTTCCCAACGTGAGAGTCTTGGCAGACCAAACTGTTTGCAATGTGTTTCAATGGAACATTAAAACATTCAGCAGCCCACTGTCCAAATTCCCTATTGTGCTTAAAGCAGCTATAATATTATAGATTAATTTTGTCTAAACAGAAAGACAAGTCTATTTTGCCTCCAAGTTAGATAAATGTAAAAGCCCAAAAGCTCTATAATATGTTGACTTAACCTTCTCTCCTGCTTACGTACTTATTCATTTATTTTGTTTGTAACCATTTGTGTTGTTCAGAGGGCAGGTGCAGGGGCTTCTCCCTAGTTAACCAGTCTATCAATTAACCTCCCTATTTAAGCCCTGGGTTGAAAGCTCATTCTGTCTGTTTTTTGTTTTCCACCTTGTTCCCTTCCTCTTGCAAAGCACATGGTCACCTCGGCAATGGTCTCCCTCTGGTGACAAGTGACATTCTTATGCCCAGCCAAGCTGGCCTCGACCCCCGAGAGGAAGATTCTCTGAGAGCCAGAGGGGACCCCCGGCCAAATCTTATCAATCTCTCTATCATGGGGGCAGCATACATGCCCCACTGCCTTGGAGGCTAATCAGTTTGGTAAAAAAAACACATTTTTAAAATGCTTTTAAAATAGGTAAGAATATTGGCTGTTGATGGCGAAGGATTGGGTGGTGAGAAGTTGTATTAGTAGGTCAACTCAAATCAGATAACCTAGCCTAGATAATCAGTTAACCTCCGAGAGGGCAGTATCTCCTTGAGCCAGGGGGCAACCCTCCACTTTTCTCAAATCTCCATTTCTATCACTTGTTCCCCCTGGCTCAGGAAAATCTTGTATTCCTTACTAACAACTTGCTTTCACCTATGCCAGCATTCCTCTCTGGCCCATTTTTCATTCAATTTTCTCTTTCAGAATTCCTGTTGGCCACTTGGCTCTGTCTCAGCCGTGCCAATCTCCCGAAACCTAGGAGTTCCTTGTTAGTCGGGTCTTGCTACCCAGCCTTGGAGGTTGATCGTTTCGGTCTCACTGCAGTAAGGACAGCTCTCCGTGAGCCAAGAGGAAAGCATGTCACCTCCGTAAAGTCACAAGCACATAATTCCTATTTTCAAGTCCTAGGGCTTATTCCTCTCAGCCTTTGCTCCTGTTCTGCGAATTTAATTTGTTTTCACGAAGAAAAGGGATTTTAGGAATATACAAAAATAATCCATGTTCCATTTCTATGTTTGCTTTGTTTATTGTACGAATTTACATTTTCCCACAATTCTTTTACCCAGCTAAGAGGTAATTGAATTGGGCCCTAATCAGGCATGCAAATGGCAATGAGTCCATGCTGTGCAGCCGTCTATAGGCTTGACGTGCTGTCTCAGATATACATTATTATACTGCTGCCTGTATCGTTGGAAGATTGGCAGCACATTAGGAAACATATATAACCATATTGTTCACATTACAGGTCTCATGAGGCTTTCATGATGCATCAAGTCATTTTCAACGGGCAGCGACTTGGCTTGCATGAAATGAGACTCCTTTCACTCATAAGAAGTTTTATAAAATGACGGTTGAAAATATCAGACGTACAGGGCAGACTGCTATTTTGTAATAAGTCTTTATTACCAAGATTAGTTTTAATCAGGGTCTGTGAACCCAGCAGTTTATTATATTATTCATATATTAATTAAATTCAGGCTGATTCTATAATAGTTTAAAATCTATCTATCTATCAATCTATCTATCTGTCTGTTTAACCTGCTGTGCATGCTGGCAGTGTGAGAGGTGAGCTTGTTGCAGCGAACAGATTGAGGGTGGATGTGAGTGTTTCTTTTCCTCTTTATTTCTTTGGTTTATGTATTTAAAACTTGATAGCATTTTTGAGTATTTTCTGTTTTAAAGTTGCACTTTTACCGGGTGCTGACTGAACAAGAACATAAGAACACAAGAACACAAGAACAGAAGAACAGAAGAACAGAAGAACACAAGAACATAAGAACAGAAGAACACAAGAACACAAGAACATAAGAACATAAGAACACAAGAACATAAGAACACAATAACACACACACACACACACACACACAGACACATATATATATAGATTATATATATATATAATATATATATATATATATATATATATATATATATATATATATATAATTATATTTCAAATATGTTTCTTTGATAAGACAGCTATACAGTATAAATGAAGATAAAAACATGATGTTGAACTTTAAAGTTGAGGGCAGTGATTATCTAGTTTTTGCTTCATCAGAATCAATGTAATGCTTTTGCTGTGGAGGTGAAGGACATATTGTTAGAAACTGCCTGGAAAATAATCAATAGATGGAGAATGCTGGGAGTAGAGATGGGGCAGAGCAGCAAGATAGAAACAAAAAAGCAAGGACAGCAGTGCCTCTGGTTTTAGATAATAGTAATATTAAAGGCGAGCAGCCAGGTCAGACTAAAGGGACTGCTATGGATGGTTGGTCATTTTTAGTAGAGGGAGGTGCTGTGATTGTAGAGTGGAAGCAGGCATCCAAGCAAGCGGGAGTGGTGCAGAGAAGCCAGTGACCTCTGCTTTGCTGAGCGACATTAAAAAATCAAGTACTAGAGTTTCAGAGTTCAAAAAGAATGGGCTTGAAGCTGTAAACAGTCAACAAACCCTAGTTCAGTCTATGGCAGTAAAGGAAAAATAAATATTCAGTGTGTGGGGAGATACATTACCAGCGGATGCTCGTCAAGTGAGTGGCAAATCTGGTTTTAAAGTACCAGCAAAAAAAGAGACAAAGAAAAAGACACAAAAATGTAGTAGATAGTAGGGGAAGTAACTTCTCTGAAGAGAGTGGTGCAAATAAGAAGGATAGTAATGAGAAGATGGGTCAGGTAGAAAAGCAGAGCATTTCTGTTCAGCAAACTTTGAGTGCAATTACCGAAGAAAGCTCTGAATTAGAAAGTGGAGAGGAAGCTGACTTTATTGTTCTCTCACAAGTTTCTGAGCCACCTTGTAATAAAGGCAGGTATAGAATATTAAAACATTTCTCTTACCTCTAAGCTGCAGAAAGGTGATCCATGTGTGATAAAGAACTGGTGCCCAGTGTCATTACTCTGCACAGAGTATAAAATACTTTCTAAAGCCTTGGTAAAGGAAAATAAAGAATGATGTCTCCTTTCTATAACATTTCTATTTGAAATCATTTCTTTTTTTGTCATTTAATTTTTTGCTTTTTTCTGTCTTTAATATTTTTCTGGCCTGTCGTGATAATGAATACTCACACTACGGATCTTGAAAATATTAATTATAGGAGGCTGTGTAAAGAGGACAGCACTTTTTGGCGTTTCTCTAACTATAAATTTTTAAAAGAGACACATTGTGATGTAAAAAAAAAACAGATTGTTTTAAGGATCGACGGATGTCTTGCTTTAGTCATGGAACAAAAAAAAGTTTGCAGAAATGGCAGGTTTTTCATAACATTTTTTATATTTCTATCAAAAAAATATTTTAAGGTCGTTGCAACACCTCCTGCTGTTGTGGAAATAAAATAAGTACATTATGTTTATTCATGTAAAATAATGAAGTATTTTTTTACCGCCATGTACCCCAATGGCGTTTAGACCAAAGGTGACAGTTCGTGGTATATGATGTTACAATATTCTCACAATGTTAAAAAGAGATTTTTTAAATGATTCGTCACAAAAGAGCTCGAAGCAGTGTGTTCAAGATCGTAGTAAGGTTTAGCGTCCAATCCAAATTGGACAATTGAAAACGTTTTTCGTCGACAAGCAGTCTTGCAGATCTTCTACAATTTCATGTCCCCCGAGACCAAGGTCCAGGGTTCAACATCTTATGGTTGTAGAACCTATGCTTTTTCTTCATGGATACGTCAAAAAGTGTAGAAAAAAAACCTCGTCTTTGAACATCTCTTTTTTTAGATAACAAAGCCTGGGGTCGTCCTTGTCTCAACTCCCTGTGATTCTATATAAACTTCATGACGACACACGAAGATATTACCTTGGAAAGTTTCACCTTTCGGACACTCCCCTGACCTCCTCTAGGTCGTGAAAGTCCTTCTAGACGGTTTTGAGGGTTAACTTTCTGCACGTCCCGACCTTTACCAAAAAAGATACGTCCTGAATAGACTCCGTGAAGTTCTCAACTGTGGTTTGCCCGTTTCGAGGTCTTAACTACAAAATGGTCACCTTAAGAAAGTTCCTAAGAACAGTGATAATTTCCTTCTAGATAAACCGACAAACGTCACTCTCGGACCTTCTCTCTCTTGATTGGAGATTCGACAGTCCGTACGTCAATAGTACGAGAATGGTTGGTAGAAAGGTGATCCATGTGTGATAAAGAACTGGTGCCCAGTGTCATTACTCTGCACAGAGTATAAAATACTTTCTAAAGCCTTGGTAAACTGATTTAATCTTGTGGTGGGGAGCATTGTCCACCCTGACCAAGCCTACCCTGAAAGATCAATTTTTGATAACATCTTTTTAATTAGAGATATTCTGGCTGCTGGGTTTTCTGCTGGTCTGAATTCTTTGGATCAGGAGAAGCCCTTTCACCCAGTTGATCATCTGAACTTATAACAAGTGCTGAGGTCATTCAGGTTTTTTGGCTCAGATTTAGGTCCTCTATGTTAATATTTTTAGCCTGTGGAAGATCAATAGGGGACTGAGTGCACCTTTCCATGTCCAGAGAGGCATCAGAAAAGGATGCCTCCTATCAGGTTTATTGTTTTCCCTGTCATTAGAACCATGAATGTGTAAATTGAGACAGATTCTAACAGGAAAAACAATACCATAATGTAATGGACCTCCAGTTAAAGTGTCTGTTTATGCTGATGACATTGTTATTTTAATTTAAAAAAGAAAGATCTTAAAGAACTTTGTCATAGCCAGGCTTGCTTTGAGAAATTCTCATCAGCAAGGATTAATTGGGAAAAGAATAGTGCATTAATAATATGGGATGGGGAGGGTTTTAGTCCTCCAAACCTGTCAAAGGGGTTACAGTGGAGTAAGGGGGGAGTTTAAGTATTTGGGAGTGTTTGTAAGAGATGAAAAAATGGTACAAAAGAATTGGGAGTGGGGTGTTGGAGGAAGTGAAGGGGAGTCTGGGTGGTGGTGATGGATTTTACCCTAGCTGACTTATTTGGGGCGGGTTTTAATTGTAAACAATCTGGTAGTTTCAATGCTATGGCATACGTTAATTTGCATGGAGCTGCAACTATCCTTGTTACAACAAATTCAGAGAGAAATCTTGTACTTTTGCTGGGATGGATTGCATTGACGAAGACAGAGCATGCTGCTGCAGGCCCTGCAAAAACTATTGTACTCTACTAAGTAACCCCCCTGGAGAGTGTTGGCTGTGGCGTTTTTTCGCCAGATAGGAGGATTAGGTTTGGACAGACATTTGTTTTTAATGGATACCAGCTGAATGAACTGTTGTGGATTGCCTGAGTACGACAGGGTGGTACTGAGAGCATGGTTAAACCTGTGTGTGGAGAAAGGAAAAATAGCAATGCATTTGTACTGGGTACTTAAAGAGCCTTTTGTTTTTAATTCTGTTTTCAAAATGGGACTGTGTCAATCTCCTACTTTTGAAAACACCCTGATTAAAGGATGAATAATAAAACAGGGGCATATAGTAGATATAATAAATCATACCTGGAGGAGCCCGGAAAGTTTAGCAGATGCACTGGCTCTAAGGTCTGTGAGGGTGGCTGGCCTGTTACTGTCACAGCACAGAAATGCACTTCCTAAACCGATTCAGGACATTTTAAATCAAAGTTTTATTGAGCAAGCTCTGCCTCCCTACAAGACCCCGTTTCCAACTCTACTTGTTTCCCCAGCTGGTCTCCCAGATAATGAAACAGAGGGGGGATTGCTTTGTACAAAAAAATCTGACAGATCTGCCTGTACAAAGTGTGTGTGTGGGGGGTGTCTATACCAAGTAAGTATGAAAATGCAACACAGACAACAGCTTCAGAGTCTCTCTGATACGCAGTGTGTATAGCATATATAACATTTCAAATTCATGGCATACTTCTTTCAATAAACGTTGTATGCATTTATGTTGTGTGCATAAACAGCAGCAATTTGTTTTCAGCATGATGAGAAGTGAGACATTAAATTGATTCCTACTGTCGGGCCAATGAGAAAACTGTTTGCTCTTAACATTTGGAGATCAGAGAGAGACCAAAATCTGAACAACTAAACACAGAAGTATTGTTTTGATTTCCTGATAATACTGACGCTGCTTTGACTTTGTGCTTTGATTGTAATTGACGTACAGGGCTCTATTCTGAAACAGGTGCAAAGGTAAAAAGGAATAGAGAAAATGTAACAGCAAAAATATATTTTTCTAAACAATCTCCTTTCATTTATTCTTAACCTTTAACCTGGGAGTGAACTGCAGCCATTCTGTCTGAAATGTATATGTCCTGCATAGGCAGCATTTTCCAGCTGGATGACAATGCTAGATCAGCAGTTGTGTGAACTGGCAGACAGAGTCTATTGTCTATTGTCTATAGACTATAGTCCCACAGACAGCATGCGTTTAAGTTCTACATTGCATAAAGATATAGGTGAAGCTGAAAAAAAAACTGCACTGGGACATAATGAAGCTATGGTATAAAAGGGAAGGCACTGACGAGTGGAAGTTGCAGATAATTGTGTTGTGGAGTGCCACTACACCTCTTCAACCTTAAACATGGGAAAGGTAAGCCCAAATAATATACTCTGGATCTCTGCAATCTTAAAATCTCTTTAAAAAATAATAAGACAGTGTGAACTGAAACAATGTTGTAGATTCTGAGAAGCTGAAACAAACAGGCTTTAGACCCCAGAGTCATGCACCAGCAAAGGCCACTCTGCTATTGGAAAAAATGTTAAGATCATTACCTCTACAGCCATGAATGAATTCAATTGTGTAACTGCCACACAAACATTCTCAACACAACCTGTTTGCTTAAGTAGGAGATTAAAAACATTCTTCTAAGATTACATTTTTCAGTAAGGATTGCTTAACTTATTAATCCTAAAACCTTTTAAAATACTCCATAGTTATATATGATGAACACTACAGACAATTTATGCACACTTATGGAATTAAAGGAATTAAAAAAAACACATATTTAAAAGAAATCAACATTGATTTTGCTATCTGAATGTGCAATGTACAATTACACATTTGATCAACTGAGGCAATTCTATCCTTACTCATTTTCTTTTCAATTTTTCAGATCATCTTCTACGAGGACAGGAACTTCCAGGGGCGCCACTATGAGTGCAGCAGTGACTGTGCTGACCTGCATTCCTACTTCAACCACTGCAACTCCATCCGAGTGGACAGCGGATACTGGGTGCTCTATGAAAAGCCAAACTACATGGGCTACCAGTACACCCTGAACAGGGGAGAATATCCGGACTACCAGCGCTGGATGGGGTACAATGACTGCATTAGGTCTTGCCGCATGATTCCACATGTAAGTATGTATGCTAAAAAGAAACAAAGTCACAGAGATAAAAGTTTGAACTAATGTCCTTTTCTGTTTAAAAAGTCCAAATGATTTTGTTTTAAACAGACTTTTTTTTTCCCCCTCATTACAGTACCATGGGAACTACAGAATGAGAATCTACGAGAGACCTGACTTTGGAGGCCAGATGATGGAATTCATGGACGACTGCCCTAATGTCTACGACCGCTTCCGGTACCATGACATCAACTCCTGCAATGTGATGGAAGGCTACTGGACCTTCTATGAACAGCCTAACTACAGGGGCAGACAGTACTTCATGAGGCCAGGGGAATACAGGAGATGCAGCGACTGGGGTGGAATGAACTCCACTATTGGCTCTTTCAGACGCATGAGGGAAAGCTATATGTAACCTGTAACTGAATGTTTCAAATAAAAATCTGAAAATATTAAAATGTTATGTGTAGACTTTTCTCTCCTAATAAATACAATACTAAAGATTTCATGTGTTTTTAAAATGTCAACTTTGAGAAGCAAGTTGCAATTCTCTTATTAAGTTTAAATTGGTTTGTAATGTATTTGAAAGCATTAATGCATTATTTAACGCTGGTATAATATTTGAACTAAGCATAAGAGATCCCACTCTTTCAAACCTTCTGTAAATACTTGATTATTATGACAATAGTGAATGCCAATAGTATTTTGGGCATTCTATACAACATACTAGATATCGGAAACACTGTTACCATAGACTGCTTATTTGGGGAATTGGAGTCAAATTGGTGACTTTTGATGTTTTACAAAGTGTTCATTTTACATAGGTCAATACATTATACTAGAATTAACAAGTACAAAAAACAAATATGAATCATTCATAGTGTCTCCTCCAACTTCCATTGCATTCTATCAGCATTTCACAGGTGTATAATAAGCGTAGTCTAGTTCACTGTCACACTAATATAAGAGAAAAAAAAACACAGTATAAAATAAATATTGTTATTATTATTTTCACAGATTATATGAAACACTGGTATTACAATATATATTTATACAGGCATATACTTTAAAATAAACATTTCTAAAGTTCCAAATATTACAAACGTAATTACTTTGGATAGGATTTTTTGTTGTTCTTTGAAATCGAAAATAGAAAAGAAACTTTTTGTTGAGCTGAAAAAAAATCTGGCAATATGTGTCTTTGAGGGAGTGACAGCTACCATGCTGATCAAATCCACCATCGTAAAAGGGAATAGTCTGTCAATCAATCTATGTAGGTAAACAGAGACTGGTAGGTGCAGAAAGGGCTTGACTGTCTCTATTCAAAGTGAGGTGCAGTTTATGAAAGATTGCCACAGTTACACTGTTAAGATTGGATACCTAGCATGGAATCAGACGTGGTCAATGCGAAGACCACAAGGGGAATCGAACATAGCTAATCAGGTTAACGGATCAGGGAACACATTTTATATCTAAACTATGAAAGATGTATACAGTTTGTTGAAAATTGGTACTCTAAGAACTTTGGAGCTAGTTTTACTCAGACTGCTCCGCCTGGTTTTGAATTGATTTCAGAAAGTAGATTTTTTCTTACTTGGTACTCAGTGGTACAGATACGAGACCTGATCTGCGCATTTACCCTTTCTTAGAAAAAAAAAACCTAATGGCTCAGAAGAATGCAGTTTGGATGATGAGTCCTAGAGCAGGGGTCTGAATTGAAGTACAGGAAGTGATCACATTCTAACATGGAAAAATCTTTACTTAAAAAAAGTAAAATATAAGCACTGGAAATATTGTTGTTTTCAATCAAACTATCTCAACAGGGAAAAAATGTTGTTTCACAACAGAAGTAAATGTAGCCTAGAACAAAGAAGAACTAGGGTGGACATGATTGAAGTCTTTAAAATCTTAAAAGAAGTTGACATAGTTAACCCTAAACAATACAGAAACCAGGACCAAAGGAGAAGTTTGGAAATTAAGTGGAGATAGACTTAGGACAGAGGGAATGAGACCATTCTTCACACAGGGAGTGGGGAGGGGATGGAATGGGTTACCTAGTCATATTGTTGAGGAAGAAATAGTTTACTTGTGAAATATGATAGTTTACTAAATAAATTGAACTGTTGGAATATTATTATTCACAAAAATTTGGAGTATTTGGTCGTAAATCTTTCTTTATATGACATGTGAACAAAAATATAAAAATGTTGATTTTTCATTTTAACAATCACAACTTAAAAACCATATTGTTACTTTTCAGATTAAAACAAATGTCAGAAAAACAAGTAAATACAAAAGATTTTTCAGGAGTCCTTAACTTTGTCTTTCATTCTATCAAAATGGTAAGAAAAATGACTTTGATCACTTTCAAGGTCTAGGACCCATTTTGTTTGCAATATAGATTTTTATTTCCTAAACAATATACACCATTGCATCACCATCTTATTGAAACAGTACAGAGAACATAGTCTTTTGTCTGGAAAAGCAACCCTGCAAACTGCCTGCATGGAGTTTTGCAGTGTATAAAGAACCCCTTTAGGGGTTGTAACAAAGATATTGTCAGAGCTGGAAAAAATAGTGCTGATACAGAATTTATAAAGAATTACCATACTGAAAAGCAGCTCTACAAACTGCATGCGTCGAGCTCTGCATTGTTAAAGGGACACTTTAGTGTTTTGTAACAAAGGTAATGTACTGATTAACATAAAAAAGCATGTGGCTTTCAGCCAAACATATAAAAGGGAAGTGACAGACACCAGTTGTATTGCAGAGCAATACCTGAACCACCATCATGGGAAAGGTAAACTTGAGCAGATTACTGTGGATCCAAGAAGGGATGAGAATCTGTAATAATAAATACATAAATAAATAAATAAAAGTCGTCATTGCTTATCAGTCAGTTACTGTACATCTCAGGGTCTCAGGTTTCAAGTCCATGGCCTGATCTATACCATCCTTGCATGCTGTAGTGGAAAACTAGTATCCATTCTAAATGCTTTATACAAACAGGATTCAATTTATTAAAGCTAGACAGAATTATAAGAGGAATTAAAAAAAACACATATTTAAAAGAAATCTACATTGATTTTGCTATCTGAATGTGCAATGTACAATTACACATTTGATCAACTGAGGCAATTCTATCCTTATTCATTTTCTTTTCAATTTTTCAGATCATCTTCTACGAGGACAGGAACTTCCAGGGGCGCCACTATGAGTGCAGCAGCGACTGTGCTGACCTGCATTCCTACTTCAACCACTGCAACTCCATCCGAGTGGACAGCGGATACTGGGTGCTCTATGAAAAGCCAAACTACATGGGCTACCAGTACACCCTGAACAGGGGAGAATATCCGGACTACCAGCGCTGGATGGGGTACAACGACTGCATTAGGTCTTGCCGTATGTTTCCACATGTAAGTTATAGCCCAATGTTTCCTATATTATTTTATGTTATTTGGTAAATACTTAACTAATATCATTTATCTCAAATTGTAGTATAGAGGAAACTACAGAATGAGAATCTATGAGAGACCTGACTTTGGAGGCCAGATGATGGAATTCATGGACGACTGCCCTAATGTCTACGACCGCTTCCGGTACCATGACATCAACTCCTGCAATGTGATGGAAGGCTACTGGACCTTCTATGAACAGCCTAACTACAGGGGCAGACAGTACTTCATGAGGCCAGGAGAATACAGCAGATGCAGCGACTGGGGTGGCATGAACTCCACTATTGGCTCTTTCAGACGCATGAGGGAGAGCTATATGTAACTCTAAATTGTTCAAATTAAATTATGTATCACTGAAAGTTTAAAATACAAATCGTAAAATTCACACAATTGCTTGAGCTTTTTATTTATTTTTTGTTCTTTTTTACCGTAAACATTACCCAGTTGCTATATTAATTAGTTAATATTATATGTAACCTGCACTCAGCCCATTAAAAAGGCTCCTAATTGAATGCTATCATAAGAACAGTGAAGCACTGCATGATAGCAGTAGAATGCACAGCAAGCACCTCCTTCACACGCCACACTTGAACAGCTGTTGTTTAATACAACATCATCCCTGAGAACCCACATTTCAGCTGCAGTTTGTATTGAATGTGTTAAACACTGCCTGCTTGGTCAAAACCTCTCCACTGACCCAAACCTGTACTGACACCAGCAATGGTGTTCTTATACAAATATGAACATGAATTTGGATTTGGGGTTGAACTCGATACTCACCATTCGCCACTATAATCAATTACATAGTATAGGAGAGTAGAGTAACTACACTGGGTGCAATTTGTGTTCACTTAGCAGAATACAAGTAATTATAGCCACTACTCTTCTAAACTTTAGAGAACATTAACAGTGCTGGAATAAAGTCATTTGAGCCTCTTTATTACCCCCCAACAGAACAAGGAGAGCCCTGCTTTATGGCTTTGCCAATTCTCTGTTCGGATAAAGGACATCAGTGTCTATTTTGACACAATGCAGTTCTGGTACACACTTGCCCTGTTGGCACTGTCCCTAGAAGGGTTTCTCAAAAGTACAAATCGTCACATCAGTTTAGTATACTTTTAACATCATTCCCTTAAAAACTACTTTAACTGTTAAGTATATTATGTCCGTGGCTATTTCACAATCCATGCTACAGTATTACAGGCTGGTTCCACAGTGCTGATAGAAACATGGCAGATAGCACAGTTATCCATATGCTATACACTATACTTCTATTGTTCACTCTAACAAAGGATTTCCATCTCACCTTCTTGACTGTTCAGTTTCCTTTATAATGGATACTGTGATGGGGTGAAAAACCCTCATTTGTAAACAGGGTTTATTTTTGTGATTTATTTTGTGTTAATACTGTAGCTTATGTTGTACCGGTACTTGTTTCATTCATTCCCATATTCTGCAGTACAAATGTGAAGAATTCCACCAGACACATCCACGCCATACTGCCTCTATTGTCAAATCTGTTTGCTTTTGGTATAAATCTTTAACATTGTTTCAGTTAAATGTGTGTGTGTGCGTATTAATTTGACCCGGCAAAGGGTTAAGTTTGGATTTTGATTTAAAATCCTCACATTTGCATATGAGAATGTGGACAGAATGGAGAAAATAATGGGCCATAATTGGAGACCCAATTAACAAATTATTCAGTTGGTTTTACCTGATGCAGGTGTATAATAGGCTGCACCTGGCCTGTTTGCAGTCCTGTAGAGGCTGTGGTTTAAGAAGAGCCCCAGTGGGTTATTATTATTTGTTTAAAAATGATTGGTCTTGCTTTATTTCTGTTAAATAAAAGTGCTTAGTATCATTAACTATTTCAACAGCCGTTTGATTTTCTGCTTGTTGCCTGATTGCTTGCACCGGACTCTCCCTGCCAAGTTTACATGAAGACCACCTGAAAAAAAAATTGAATAATAAAAACATATAGAATAATATTTAAGTGTGTAACTTCAGTCATATTTAAGTAACGTGAACTTACAGCAGTCAGAGTTGCTCATCACTAATTTAAATACCAAACTAAGTCAAGAAATCTTTAACATTGTTTCAGTTAAACGTGTGTGTGTGTGTATTAATTTGGCAGCTAAGCAACAAAGCGACAGAGGAAGGACCAGAGTAAGCAGGGAGCCATGCTGCTGCTCTAAACTAGAGGACTGGTATTTTGACATGTGCCTCAAACATGACAGCGTCTGCAAAATTATGCAGTGGGGTGTTGAAATGCTAAATAGCAAAGGGGGGAAAGTTAGAAATCAAGTTAGAATTGCTGTTTTGGCAAGGTCCAAGAAAAAGAAAAAAACAGTAGGGCAGCAGTTCAACAAGAAAGATTGAGATTTGTCAATTGTCTTGTCATTCTGATGAAAGAATTGACGTGGTGTAATAATACAAAAATCTAAATGACTGCCCCAACTAAAAATAAAATATTAACACAGAGTTCCCATTATTTAGAGACACAAATTTCATGTTGTCTTCCTTTAATGATGGTGTTGCAGTAAAATTTCTGTGACTTTGGGCGATCTAAGTTTATGTCAAGACCATGCTCTCTTCACTTTAGCTATTAATATCCAGAAGCAATAATAATTCACCAAAGTTCAGCAAAACTTTATTCCGAAACAATCTCCTACAAAAACAGTATTTCTTTCTCATGCTGTTTTACATTCAAAATGACAACTCTGGAATGTTACATTACCCTTTTCAAAAGCATATGTACTGACAAGGAAGCAGAAAACAAAGACACATAATCCAGAAACAGCAACACAGGAAAAGGTGTCCAAAGAAATACAGTTTCAGAACTTTAGCTCTGATTCACACTAACTGAATGCCTTTTTAAATAATCCGAGCAATACCCAAGTAAGAACATTCTCATAGGGATTTGTTCGATTTTCATCAAGACTCATGGTTAGGATGCAAGAGTTTACATCAATGCTGTAAACAATATCCCTGCTGTACTTTTCTGAATTCCTTTTCAGTTCTTTGAAAATAGTTAAGAGGATGTTCTGTGTGTCACGGCGATGTTCTCGTGAAGGTATTTCATGCTTCCTTGTTCTGAAAAATCAGCAACGGTGTGCCCATCCCCACGCAGAACCCACTTGGTGGTCAGAAGCCCCTCGAGTCCCACTGGTCCACGTGCATGGATACGAGCTGTACTGATGCCCACCTCCGCTCCTGAAGCAAGGGAAGCAGAACCATTCATTGGAATGCTGAGTAACATTTCATAAACTCTAAATACACCTTAAACCACTGCCCCCAAGTCTACCAGACATTGGACTAACTTCAACCTTCAAGCAGTGGCAGCTACCAATAGTATTCAAGCCATTTGTACAATTTGCAGTCTGCCATACTTTCGAGTTTACCGCGTCCTCTCCAACCTCCACCTCATTTCCAGTGTCAGAGAATATATGTCTGTCCGTCCCCCTCCCCTTCCAAATATTTAATTCACACAGCAACTAAAACATGCCTTGTTGAGCTCTAGGAAGACCTCTTTGTACGCTTGATTCTAGTGCCAAAGAGAACTTTAAAAACAAACAATGAAAGCTTTAATTTTTTTTTTTTTTGTGACAGACCTAAGCCAAAACGATATCCATCTGAGAAACGCGAGCTTGAGTTCCAGAAAACACAGGCGCTGTCCAGATGCTGCAGAAAATACTCGGCTGTCTCCTCTGGAAAAAAAAAATCAGATTTACCAAATAAAAAGGCTACAACATGCAGATGCACATACACTAAGTACATTATTACACCAGCAGCATGTATACAATATGGAGACCAGCTAACAAGCGAGTACACAGTCAATACACAAAGCTTATGAATTATCCATTTGCTCTATACAAAAGTAAATGCTATAACTACTTTTTTTTATGACTTCATCATTAAAAAGTAGCCTGAAATGTATTTTATACTGTTGACTTACACAGCTTACTATAGTGCCATTATTTATTTGTCCAGTGCACGTTTGGATTCCACTCAGTCACTCACCATTCTCTGTAACAATGACGTCCGTGTGTGAGCTGCCGTACTTGTGAATGTGATCGATAGCATCCTGCACACTGTCCACTACTTCAATGCAACACTCCAGGTCACCATACTCTGTGCGCAAGGACTTCACTTCAGAGGGACTAAATGTCAAGTATGAGGCAAACTTTGGTCCAGCGTGGATTTTAACCTAAGAAAAAAATATAAAGCAAGATAACTGGTGAAAAACACAGCTAGATTGGGTCTAATTCTTATTAACGCTTTCAGCTCTGAATTATTTTTGTCAAGCTAAAGAATAAATAGAGTACACATGAGAATAAGACAACATTTCTTTTTTTACATGCACTTATTCAGTACCTCAGACTGGGATCTAGGAGTCCTGGGAGGCTTAATGAGTTAAATAAGGGATCTTAAGGTTTACAAAAAGGTAAGAATTACACTAAGCCCTTCAGCCCTTCTGAAACTCACCTGTTCCACCCTAAGCATGTCAATTATCTGGTCAAAAAGAGGGCTTCTCATCAGATCTCTGTGCACCAGCAGTGTTTCCATAGCATTGCAGGCAGCTGGGTAATCACACTTGGAATCCCTTACTGCAAAACACAATTTACTCCATTTGAAATGATTTCTTTGAACATTTTGGAATAGGACTATAAGAAGGCTACTTTTGTCACATTTTAAAGCAGATGAGATTTTTTTTTTTTTCAACACTTGGAATAAAAACTAAGGTTGTATACATTGAAGCATAAAAGCCATAGCAAGAAATACAAGAAGTCCAACTCCTGAGAAAATGACACAATATAAAACAAACCTGATTTACTATACTACACCCAAACAAACCCTGCATGTGAATATATGGTGTGCCAGGACAGCCTGGATTTGGCTGCATACTCACTGATATTGATCACTTTTTCAATGCTGGCTTCTTGGTCGATGTACACGTGGCAGACTCCCTCACTGTGCCCCAGGACCGGCATTCCCTTTGCTGCTCTCTGGATGTCTCTCACAAGATGGGAGGAACCCCTTGGGATTATTAAATCAATCAGCTGATTCAAGCGGCAAAGATCTTCCACCTCTTCACGGGTGCTCACCTGTGATTTATTAACGGATCAATACAGGTAGAGTGAGCGAGTTCTCAGAACAAGCGCAAGGCAGCTCCCTGACTACAGGATATTCAGGTAACAAACTCCTCGATAGGAGGTTTGCAAAAATTTGTTATATATACACAAGCTACATGTAACTGAATAGACTGTTACTTTATTGTATACATTGTTATACATACACAAGCTACATGTAACTGAATAGCCTGTTACTTTATTGTAGTTACATTGTTATACATACACGAGCTACATGTAACTGAATAGCCTGTTACTTTGTTGTAGTTACATTGTTATACATGCACGAGCTACATGTAACTGAATAGCCTGTTACTTTATTGTAGTTACATTGTTATACATACACAAGCTACATGTAACTGAATAGCCTGTTACTTTATTGTAGTTACATTGTTATACATACACGAGCTACATGTAACTGAATAGCCTGTTACTTTATTGTAGTTACATTGTTATACATACACGAGCTACATGTAACTGAATAGGCTGTTACTTTATTGTAGTTGACGCAGCTTTAGTTTCTATGCTTTGCTTTATGGATGATTGTTAGACATGAAGATTTTACTCAATAAAAGCTACCAAGACAAAAAAAAAATCTATATTGTTTTTCCCTGCTGAAAAAGTCAGATTTTCTTATAAGGATAACTAACGTTGGTGCAGTAATGTCTTAACAGTTGACAAGAACCTCTCTTTCCAGGGCAAATGTTTTATATATTGCCCAATAGCTTGGAGATGTACCATAATGACAGTCCCAGTGTTGACACAAGTGATTGAAAATCTACTAGTTCTAAAAGCTACATCATACATCTTAAAACCTTTAATTTACTTTGTTCAATATCATTGGTCTCAAGGAATAAAAAAAGTTAGTTCCCCCTCCTCATTTGCAGATATTGGGCTGTATGTTGGTTGTTTACAATAATGAAACAAGGTTGGACTGTAATGTATCATACTCCCTTACTAGCTGTACAGCATCCTTGACTCCATGGACAGAAAGGGCTTCCTGCGTTAATCGGTGCAAAATCTGGTTGGTGTTTGATGCTTCTTTTCCTCCTTTGAGCAGTAAGGCATTTCCACTCGCAATAGCCAATGCTGAGACCTACAAATTCAAACTTTATTTTAGTGCTTTCCACAGCATCTACAATTCCATCCTCCCACCCCACCCCCACCTCTAAACGTGTTCGTTTTCTACATTATATTATAACTTCATCCTTTAAGCCAGTGCTAAAAATATAAAGTAAAATGCATTAAATGCAAAACAGTTTACCAGTACAGTGTGTTAACCCACTGCATCACCCACAATATGCAACCACCCATATAGACTAATCATCAATCTATTCATTAGTGATTACCTGCGGGAGGCAGTCTGGACGTGACTCGAAGATCACCAGCAGAACCCCGATGGGGACAGTTATCTGCTCCAGCTCCAGATTGTTAGCAATACGTGTGCGGCGTATCACTCTCCCCACGCTATCCCGAGAGGACACTGCAATCTGACGCAGCCCAATGGACAGGCTGTTTAACTTTGAAGGAGAGAGACTTAATCGTTTCAGCAGGGGTTGAGACAACCGACCTAAAATTTGGAAAGTATGAACAAATGAATACAAATCAACATATTAAAACGAAAGCAGACAAATAACAAATGCTTAATATTCTCCTACAACATGTTTAGACACCAAAACCCTTAATACTACCGCACAGTACTGTAACATAGAGAGGTTATAATGTGCGTTTATTAGCAGGGTTCCCATTTCACTGTTTCTTTCTGCCTCTTCTGTATTTATACCAAAAGATATTTTCTTGGTTCTTTTCAGTTTTGCTGCGGTCGATTAGAAGGACTAAGTAAAGGTAAATGATTACCTCCGCTGACAGCAACCTCCAGGTCTTTCTTGTTAGCTGCAAGAATATCCTCCCTCTGGTCAGTCAGAAGATCAGCCAGGTGACAGATAATCTCAGCTCTCTACAGAGAAACAAGACATTGATTTTTTTAACACACAAATGAAAGCAGAACAAAAACAAAAAATTAATGCAAACTCTCTTGTATTTACTTATGAAACTGACACTACAGTATAAAAATCATATAACACTTTGTTAGGACCTATACTACATTTTCTAAAACCAAGCACAGATCAGTGGCACTAACTGTGTGTCAGAGCCCCATCTACCTGGAGCAAACATGCAAATTGAGATCCAGTGCGGAAATGCTTAACAAAAAACAGAAAAGTATGAGAAAATACAACATTTACTGTGTGAATACTGAAGTCAATTTACTGTGCATTGTTTTAAAAAGCTATAAAATGACCTGCTGTGGCAGCAAAGAAGATAGAGTCCTTCCTCCACTGCGAGCCATTTCAGCCTGCTGCTCCACGGTGGGGCCTGTAAAGCAACAGCAGCACCTCCTTAGAAGACACAGAGTGATCTTATATCTGTACCCACCCTGTAGGAGGTGCTTGTATCCAAATGGCTGAGCCCTGAATGCAATCCAATACTCTTTACACCCTAATTCTTTTCCCAGAACTGTGGTGAACATTGAGGTTCTATCAATCAGGAACATTTCATGTTAAAATCAATCAGAAAGTATCCCAGTATGAGGTGCAACTCAGAAGTCTTCCACAAGGTCAGAAAAAAAAAAATCTATATATATAATAATACAATCAGAACTACAGTAATAATATGAACTTACCGGCAGGTTTGACCTCCGAGAAGAAGGTTCCCACTTTCTTTCCCTCCACAATGTCGGTGATGACATGTCCAGTTACTTTAGGATCTGTTCCATTGGCAATAACAACAGAAGTGCCTCCCTGCAGAGCCCAGAGTGCAGATTTCACCTATGAAAAGTCAGCAATGCTTTAATAGAAGGATCTCATTACATTTGTACAGCAGTGTCTCGTATTGACGACCCGTCTTTATTATGGTACTAGTCTCTATTTTTTTTTTTTGTGGAAGTACTTATACATAAGCTTGTATTTCATTTGAGATATCTATTTTCCTACCTTAGCTTCCATTCCTCCAATCCCAACTCTGGACTTTGTTCCAAAAGTTATGGACTGCTGGTCACCCGGGTAAAAAATATCGATAAGCTTAGCATCGTCTGATTCTGGTGGGAGGTCATAGAGACCTGAAGTACAAAAGCAAATTTTAATTAATAGAATCAATTCATGTTTGATTTTCCTTAACTGAAATGAAAGACTAGTTTCCCTGAAAGCCAGGGAGAACAGTATGACCATGTTTAAACTGAAATAAAATACACAAAAAGACAAATGATTACACACCTTCAACATCCGACAATGCAATGAGAAGGTCTGCTTTCATCTCCACAGCTAAACGTGCAGCCAAACTGTCATTATCCTTAATGCTGATCACCTAAAAAAAAAAAAAAAAAGTTAAAAAGAAACCCACAGAATGCTGTAACTGGGCTCCCTAAATTAGAAAGCGTAACTTAGTGAGTGTCAGCAATGAGCTCTGCTGTAATTAGCAGACGTGCAGAAAACTTTTATTTGCTTTGCGTGTTAGGGGGTGAAAAGATGCCGATGTTCATTGCACTGCACTGATGCAATGAGTGGCTAACTAAGTCTAGAATAATGTAACATTTAGCAAAATGCAACAGCATTATCCCATTTACAGGGCAGTACAGAGACCAGCTGACCAGGGCGTGCGTAACCTTGTGGGAGAAAAACATTGCACTGAAAACAAAGACAGTCGTACAAAAAGCTATTCTGTCACCAAGGCTGTTCTGCTTCAAGCCTTCTGACAACCTGTTTTTTTTTTTTGTTCTAGTCTTTGTAATCTCCAGATGTCACAACCTCGTGCAGAAATAATGCAGAAACAAGAATTAGTATTGCACAAAGTGGTTCTGAAAAGAAGCACTATACACAAGCTAACCTTCAAGCAGCAGCATGCATCTTGTCAGAAGCAGGACACCCACCCACACCCTTATACTTCACCCACATTTACCCCCTGGAGATCACTATTTGGTTCAGGTGGGGGAACTACTGCATCGTTTGTGTTAATGATTGGAACAATGTTCATTCTCAGCAGCTCATGGAGAGTACTATTCAAGTTCCTCCGCTTCTGATCATCGTGGAAATCCAGGTTTGTAACAAGAATCTGAATAAATAAATAATAATAATAATAATAATAATTTCAGCCTTCCTCTTTTGGTACATACACAATGTAAAATATAATAGAAATAAAAAAAGTTGCTTTTTTTTTGTTTTTTTTTAAAGGAGTGCTTACTTGTGCTGCACATATAGTGTACTGTGTGAACATTGCTTCATAGAGGGCCATCAGTCCACTCTGTCCTGCTGCAGCACAGGCACGGGCCTCTAGCACAGGGACTGACTGCAAACAATGAATAAACATTTAATTTCTTTTTTTTTGTTACTATTTAGATTTTAATCGCTAAAGTCCAAGAAAGATTTGAGAAATATGTTGCACTCAAGATTCTTCACATTAGGACTGGCTCACCTGCACAGCCGCATGGTGTGCAGGGCGAGTCACACAGTCAGAAGAGCACAGGTTCGCATCCTGGCTGTGCAAAGTCTTTGCTGGGGATTCTGGAGGGAGCTACAGCGGACCCTACCGGCCAGGCACCTAGTGAGTTCAGGCGGACACCTGCAGGGCTGGCCTTTCTCCAGAGGCCGGTAGCTCACGGACATCTGCTCCTGCTTTCCTGGGTGAAAAAGAGGAAGCTTGGTCGTGGGATCAGAGGATGCCCACTGAACCTTCAGTTCTCTTGAGCTGTGTGGGGAATTGCTGCGGTGAGAGAACATAATTGGCCATTCTAAACTGGGGAGAAAATCCTGGGGTAAAATAACTGGGCACTCTAAATTAAAAAATAAATAAAATAAAATAAAATACAATTATTAAAAAGTCCTGCTTACAGCAGACAACTATTAACACGTTTTCACTCACCATTTCTTTCAGCTGGTTTTGCCCAGAATGGAGGGCCTGTCTCACACTTTGTGAAAGCAGGATTTCATGTCTCAAACGCTGTTTACCAAAAGCAACAGCACCACTTGTGACTATCATCATCTCTCTTCCCTGGTTCTGTAGAACAGACACCTGTAGAAAAGGACTTGTTTTAATTATTTTTTTTAATTATTATTATTTGGGAAATGCAAGAGCCTGGATTACAAATACAATAAAAAGCTGGTCATGACATGGCAGATCGAATCCGCAGAAGTATTGTATGCAACAGAAATAATGGAAGGTATATTCACAAGACAACTATGCACACTGCTTTCAACAATTCACATAAACAGCTACAAATGAAATACAATCTGTTGCTTCTCCCACTCACTTTCTATTTGAGCTTGCTAGAATTTAAAATCGTAGATCGGATTCCAGAAATGTCATATGAGACTGCACTTTCAATTATAGTACATTTATACTATATCAAAGTTAACTGGTGAGTTTCTGCAGAAGCAAAGGGAAAGCAACACAGACTAGCCAAAGCAATACACAGACATTAATTACATATACAGCAAACATCATGAAAGTGTAGGGGAAACAGGTGGAAAAGTTACAATTGGAGATATTATGTTTTCTTTCCAATTACTTAATCCAGATTAAGACGTATTTGAATCCATAATAAATACTAATCTGAGTCGTTCTAATTACCTGCTCAACAATGGATGCCAGCCGTCCAAGTGCAAGCCCACACTCATCTCCGCGGGTCACCACAGCACTACCAAGCTTCACCACAATCCTCTTGGCATGTTTCAATTCACTGCGGTGAACAAACGACTTACCATGGGTCCGACTCAGGGGGACTGTAATAAAAGGAATGTTACTCCAATGCCGTACAGCAGTGCTTTTGAATGATGAACAGATCACAGGTAAATCTAAAACAAGAGAAATGCAAAAAGCAATGAACAGGAAAGTGCAAGATATGAGTTATGAAGAGGTTTGCAGTTAGATAATAGTGGTCATGCACAGCCAGTTTGAAATAGATATGTTGCACAGTTTGTATGCAGAAGTTGTTGTTAACCAGAGGAGCAAAGCTACTTAAAGCATCCTGATTGGAAATATTTTCTAACATGCGTGTTTATGACATATGACACACACTGACAATACAGCTGCCTTTACTATAGATCAGCCAAACAATCTGTCATGGCACAGAGGTATGCAAACAAGAGGAAACAAGAGTAGGTTTGTTTGTGGTCCTAGAATTGCCATTTGCCTTCCTACAAAAATGTCTCTAATTGTTGTCTAGTAGTATTGCTTCTCAGCAAAGCTCTTTGTTGGGTTCAGAACAGCATGAAGCAATTGTAACAATGTTTTATGCTGTAGTGCCACATCAGCAGACCCACACATTCTCAACAATAAAATGTGCAGTCCAACCTACATAGATTAGAGGTGGTTTCGATGAGGGCGAGAGGTTGTTCGTTTCTATTATCGTAACACAACTGATGATATGTGGCTACTGGAGATAATAGGGCTATTTTACTGGAATCCTCTGTACAGATCTGCACTGCAAAGCGTTATGTAAAGTATGCACTAAAGCTGTTTCTAATAGACATGCCTCAACACACTGTGTATACTCATTTAATATATACCAGTAAATACAATGAGTGTATAAAGTTTGTTCATTAATACAATGAGTGTATAAAGTTTGTTCATTAATACAATAAGTGTATAAAGTTTGTTCTGTAATACAATAAGTGTATAAAGTTTGTTCCAGTTTGCTTTTGCAGGTAAGATACTTCAGTCACATATTTTTGGCAAATTAAATGTCCTACTTGGCTTACATGCAGTTAATAGCCAAATGTTAATATTTTATACATATATCCTACATTTTGTTTCATATGTAAATACATATTTGCAATGCACATATATTTGTGTGTCTATGAGAACCAGAATTTGAACTGAAGTTACCAAAAATATACTTAAGAAGCAATTTGTTTTTAACTGTCATGTAGAAGGTAAACATTCTGAATTCTAATAAACTGCGCGACCTGACAAGTGGTTTATTTTAGCTCTGCGACACAGGCTTATACTGTATCATTTTGTTTAATTAAACACAACAAATCTAACCTCTTTGGCAAGTTACTAAATAGACACAAAGAAACCCTGCTTATCACCCCCCCCCCCTTGTTTGACCTTTGTTTTACCTCTGTTTTAATAACCTACCATGTGTAAATCAATTGCATGAAATCTGTTTTATCTTTTTTTAGTAAGTTTATTATATTAAATACAGTGTTCAGTACTGTCCAGGTGCCTCGCACCAAAATATCAATAACTTACTTGTGCAAGATTAAAAGTGAACAAGTCAAATCAACGTTTCGGTGACGTGCACCTTTATCAGGGCTTACAAGACAGAAGTCATCTTAGTGCCGATACCCTTGGCTCTAGCTACTGTACTTACATTTAGTCTGTGATGCAGCTCTGGAGAAGCGTGGACAGAATCTTGACTGCAAGCTCCCCGCGGCTGCTTTCAACTTGCAACTCAGAGCAAAACTGTATAACATGATCTTACTGAAAGAAGGGCCCTGGGAGTCTGGGAAGCTGAAACATAAAACAAATAGACCACTAAGAACTGGGCACTAGATTTATAAAAAAAAACAGATGCTTTGAAAACAAGTTAATACATACATTTATAGCCAAAAGAAAATGAACTATAATAACAGAAATGAATGCCCTGTTATCTTCTCTCCACTTGTGACCCGTGGTCCTTGTTTCTTTTTTCAGGTTGAGAAAGTCTCCTGGGTCGACACTGTTAATACGTTTTAGGATTCTGAATGCTTGAATCAGATCACTGCGTAGCCTTCTTTGTTCAAGACTGAACAGATTCAATTCTTTTAGCCTGTCTGCATAGGACATGTCTTTTAAACCCAGAATAATTCTGGTCGCTCTTCTTCGCACCCTTTCTAGAACAGCAAATCCTTTTTGTAGCGAGGTGATCAGAATTGAACACAATATTCAAGATGAGGTCTTACTAATGCATTATAAAGTTTTAACATCACTTCCCTTGATTTAAATTCAACACTTTTCACAATATATCAAAGCATTTTGTTGGCCTTTTTATAGCTTCCCCACATGTCTAGATGAAGACATTTCTGAGTCAGCATAAACTCCTAGGTCTTTTTCATAGATTCCTTCTTCAATTTAATTATTATCTCCCATATGGTATTTATGTACTTTCTGTTTTCTACATGTTAACCACTCCCTAATCCATGTGCATACATTTTCTTGAATCCCTGCTGCGTTCAGTTTGAGAATTAATCTTTTATGCGGGACTTTGTCCGAAGTTTTATGGAAATAGGCAGCGCGCTGTGGAGCGCTCTGCCTTGAACGCACCCCTCGACTTGCTGGTGCTGCTGTGACACGATTAAGCCACCACTGATCCCAAACTGGTCGGTTTGCATTCTCCGTGCTTTAGGCATGGATAAAAACAGCATGCAGAAAGCACACCAGTATAATTATTGTAGACCACGGTCTTCAGTTCAGTAAATGCAGAATAAATACAGTACAATTCACACTAGCTAAGCAAAAACAAAAATGTGCACATACTTTATTTAAATATTTATATTGTACTGAATTTCATAACGGCAGCTATTTTTAACTTCTTGATGACAACTTTCCATTCACACCAATTCTACTCATTAAAACTGTGTTTGTGACGTGGCTTGATAACGTTCTTGCTGTTTTTGTTAGCTTCTGTAAGTATGTCCACTGACAATTTTGCACAAGAAGAACTAAGCATAGGTGCTAACAAGTGACCAATTCATTTTGCTGAGTAAACTAACCGCAACAAAAACATTTATAAAACACGTGTCGCTATTTCAGGTTTTACTAAACAGAGTACTTACAATTTACTGTATCACCAATCGCACACTTCCAGAAAAGAATAAATAAAAAGACATTTCAAACACAACAAGAGTACTCACTCAGTCCAAACAGAAAGGAAGTACCAGGCTGACACAGCAGAGTTGTGGTGTAGATATTATTATTATTATTATTATTATTATTATTACAGTTTACACTTCCACGAATATTGTTGTCTTTTTTTTTCTTTTTTACACATAGGCCTAATTCAAATGCAATACAATCTGGTACGATCATTCATTTATAAAGAACCGCGCATGTTGTCTGCATTTAGCCAGTCCACTCTCTTCTCTTTGCATCCCTTCACTCCACTGTTTACCATTCGACCCGGCCTTCCAATCCACGTCACAGCTCAACGCTCTATTCCAAAACATTAGTTACGTAAGGCGTGAGACCTGTTAACAAGATATCTTTACGCTTCCTACGTGTCTTTTCTTGCGTACCGTTTTCCGTAACACTTTTGACTTACATCGCAACATTTTGCATTATACGTAAATCGCGCCAAATTGTGTCTGTGCGGTTGATTTAATGTAGAAAAAGGTCGTAGCAGAATTGCTAGAATCGCAGGGCATTGCTCCCACGTGGCATTGCACTGTTTCAGAACACGCAGAAACAGGTTCCTTTTTCTTTTTCTGAAGTTTGTAAATTCTTGTATTTTTTTAGATTCACCATTTAGAAAGATTCTAGTTTTTTGTTTGTTTGTTTGTTTTAGAGGAAACATTATTTTACAGAGCTGTAGGTTTCAATTATTATTATTATTATTATTATTATTATTATTATTATTATTATTATTATTATTATTATTATTATTATTATTATTATAATAATTGCTTACAATGATGTTACTACTAGACAACAAGGATGGGCAAAATAGTCCAGATAACTGTTTATAATAGAAATAAATAGAGGTCCACAAATCTATTTAAAATACAAATAGAAAACAGGTTGCCAGTAGTGTATTTAAAAAGAAAATAGTAAATATTTTAAATTTTACACACACACACATACATACGAGGGCTCCTTTCTAAAGATATTATGTAAAACATATCAAAAAACATAGTCAAGCGAGCTCTTAGGGTTAGGGTTATATATATATATATATATCTATATATATATATATATATAGTATATATATATATATCTATATATATATTATACTGTCAGTAACGCATACATCCCCAGCCATCACTGTAACTTCAAACATGCTGACCTTGATAATAACAATGAAACTTAATAACAAATGGTTTACCGATTCTCCAGAGCATGCAAAACTGTAAGTTTTGACATACCAATGGATGGCGGTACAGACAGACAGACACACCCCCCCCCCCACCCCCCCACCCCCACCCCCCCCAATTAGGTGTCTGACTATAAGTTTTTGAATTGAGTTCTCAAAAACTTAAACCAATTCATATTAATGCTGTTTAATAAGAGTGTTGGATAGGATATTCTCCAGATACACACAATGTGTAAGTGTGAACACAATAGGGATAATTCCTGCCTCTGAATGGTTGAAAGGCTATACATAATGGTGCACTAATGTATAGCTCTAAATAAATGCTTGTATCATCCCACAATCCCTCTATCATCCTCGGAGCTGTGATGATGCAATATCTATTGCTTAACCCTTTCTGTACTGCATTTCAAATAAATGACGTCACAGCCATAAATATTAACAGATTTACACAGAAATAAGTGCGTGTAGAAGCCTGTAATTAGCTCCACTGTTTGTTTTCAAACTCACTTTCCCTTGACAAAGGTCTGTTAAACAATCGCAAAGTTGGCTCATTTTCTGTCTCTCTCTGTCTACACTGTATATTGTATCGTACTGAAAGGCAGAAGATAGAGCGGAGTGGAACTGAGATCCCATTAAACTGTTAACTAGTCATGATATCATCAGCCACCATATGGGGTTACTGTGTTCACATCAAGAATAGATCCACTGGAGTCCATAAGGAGCGATGCATGCATGCAGAGATTGCACACTATAACCTGACTGTGCTGGCCCGTTGTGTTAAACAGCAACGTGCTTTACTAGCACAACCACGAAAGATCAAAACCCATTGAAGCGAACACCCCGAGGAGAAGGGCAAAGCAATTGGTGTTATTGTTATTTTATTTTTATTCAGACCACTGCAGTTGCTTTTAGAAAAATAATCTTTGAAAAGTATTCTAGCTTGAAGGAACTGGATGAGAAAGATGCTAATGATGAGTATTTTGGAAGCAGAAGAAAGATGCTCCCTGCTGTGTCTGGAGGCTCAGTAGGAACCCTGGAATCCAGGAGAGGGAGTCATTTCTCAAGAGCAGAAGGTGACTCATACATGAGCAAAGCCTTTGACATTCCTGCAGGTACACGCTACAATCCCAGCTATCGTTTATTATTCATTGTACATTTTACTGATGCGCCACCGCTTCCTCAGTAGGACATACTGCTTTATTTATTTCAAATTATAATGGAGGTGATTTTGGACTTGGGTCTGGGAGGCTGGCAGCGCTGGCTTTATAGATACAGCATCTGCTTTTACTATGAAGCTCTGCTTTCAGTTCCAAAATGCGTTTTCAGCCATTGGCCACAAGAGGGCACCAGCATTGCATTTGTAAGCTATACAGTCAGATTCTCTATTAACAAAAAATCTTTGGTACAGACTCTCCCAGTGTAGTAAGTGTAAATTAACTTTAATCAGCATTTGTTTGGCTATGATTCCTGCCAAAACATGAATGGACCGAATTAGTCATTGCATAGGCCCAAGTTTAATTTCTTATGAGCTAAAATGTCTCTGATTTACAGTTAATGCGTATGGGATACAGCACTGTATATATGTAGCATTTATAACACTTGAAAGCCCTGGTGAATTCATTGTATTTATATATTGATAGAATTGCCTTGCAGCATTTCACCACACATGGCCTGGGGTGAGTTAACCTTCAAATACTGAGGACTGTTCATATACTGTATCATAACGTTATGCTAATAAATAACTCCTAATTTTTCATTGAAGGATGAATCCCAAGGCTGTTCCCTTTACACAGCACAGAAAGCATAGCTTTAGATACAACCAGATTGAAAACTACAGAAAACCTGTGCAGGAATTATACATGTCTGCATCTCAGTATTTACCAAGAATGTGGACAAGTTAGTATCATGTATAATATTGTAGCGAAATAGGTTAACGCAGGCAGGCACATCACACAGGATGAGGCAATCCACACACAGGTGGAGGGCATGCGTGAACCTGGGACCGCACTAAAGAATAGCGCCGATACCGCTGTACAAAAGCTGCTGCTGCCTTCCGCCATGCACACTACCCTCTCCCCTGCCACCCTCAAGTCTGCCCTGGACTTGCTTACCAGGCTACAGTCTGATGAGTGCGTGCCGGCCGGCCTGCATCCCACTCACACACCACTTTAGCGAAATAGGTAAACGCAGGCAGGCGCCTCACACAGGGCGAGGGAATCCACACCCAGGCTGGCTCCTTTGTACAGCGGTATGGGCGCTATGTTTTAGATCCTGGGTTCACGCCCGCCCCCCGTACTGTGTGTGGATTGCCTCACCCTGTGCGATGCGCCTGCCTGCCTTAACCGAGATCACAACAATATGTACACGTGTGTTGTCTACGTTTAGAATGTCCACTCCAAATTCATTAGCATAATATCACCGAGTGACATGAACTTTGACCCCTCCTTGTAAGTATATTTATTTTCTATGTCCATCAACTGATTATCGTGTTCAAACATACCTGTGAAACAGTGCTTCAATATATAGCACAGACGATTCTGATAGTTACCGTACAGCGTCTCTTTCTATCAGTTCACATTTCAGCGGGCCTTCCGATCCACATCTCATCTGAATGCTTTATTCCACAGCATTAGTTGGGGTGTGAAACTCAAAGTTCATGACACTCGCCGATATTATGCTTATGAATTTGGAGTGGGCAATCTAAATGTAGAAAACATACATGTTTATTTTTAAATGAGTGATCACATCAGCTGTCATTGCATTTGAATTAGGCCTAAGTAAAAAACAAAACAAACAAAAAAAAAAAAACAACCTTTGGAAAAATACTGTGCAAAACTACAGCACCCCTAGTCGTATGTGGAAGTGTCAACTCCGCTGTCAACATGGTACTTTCTTTATGTTTGGACTGACTGAGTATCTTGTGTTTGAAATGGTTTTTTTTGTTTTTGTTTTTCTGGAAGTGCGTGATTGTTGACAACGTTGCACATCGTTGTACTGTTGTATTGCCATATAGCTTATGTTTAACAAGAATGCACTTGGTAATACTGAACTAGTAAAGATAAAATAATGCTTTATATTTCACACAAGATCATTGTGTGCATAATGTGGTGATATGAGGTATGCTTCATTTTTCTTTTTCTTTAAGAAAAAATGAATAAATGGACAGACACAGGGACTGCAGGTGCAAATGGATTGTCTGCTCTTTATTCTCTCTGTACAGTCATTCTCTATGGGCTGAGACCACGTCAAAAACAACAAAACCCTCTTATTTCTCTCTGGTTACTATTGCTTCGGTCTCTCCTATCTCAACCCTCTCACTGACTGCCTCTCGCTCTCAATTGGTCTACGCAGTTTAGGTTTGTTCACACTCTTGTTCTGTCTACTCGCCAGTGTTGCCAATTCCGCAAAGCAGAAAGTCGCTAGAGAAACCACACAAAGTCGCTAGGTGTCGCTAGACAATTTACCACTCCTCCTGGAATCGCTTAACCAGAGTGAACACCAATATAAACATATCAACTGATAAAGGTATCAATGATGGTTGATATTTGTCTGGGTTATCTATACAGAACATCTATACAGAGTTAGTCTGATGTAATTGATTTTATTGTAACATTATACATCACTTATCACTGATTTAGTACATTATGCTTGTTTAAATAATTCGCTTCCAATAAGAAGGGGGCAGAAGCTGTAGTAGTTATTTGCAGGTCACTCGTGATCTCTTTGGTTCACAGCAGCAACCAGTTCTGCAGCAACTTTTCAAAGCTGCGCTGGGCTGCACAGATTTCTGCAGGTGACAGTTGAGTGACATCACGCAGCAGCCCTTGAAGAACGCACATCTCTGCGATTATGTCCAGAACTGTGCAGAACTGCGGAAATCTGTACTACTTGAAGAACGCCACCGCTGTACTACTTCAGGACGAGGGAAGCTGCGTGTGACTTATGTTGTGATGATACAATTTGGTGACTTCTTTCTCTGAAAATCGCTGTTGTCAGCAGTGAAAGTCACTAGATTTGTTGCTAGTCGCTTTGACAATGTTTTTGTCGCTAGGGAAACCCAAAAGTCGCTGGATCTGCAACAGAATCGCTAAGTTGGCAACACTGCTACTCGCTCACAACTCTCTCTCTGTCCTGCACTGACGTCGCGCCCGTTCCTATACCGCCCAGTGGCACTTCTCCTCCCCCAACCTGCTCTCCCCCAATCACTGCAGCACATCACTCTCACTGCCTGCCATTCCTCCACACACACACACACACTTCCTTACCTAACCTAACCCTGGCATGGTCCCGACCTGAACAATACATGCACCTGTTTCAGAGTAACAACATAAAGTGTCCCTTCAGGTCACAGCGCCCTGAGCAGTGCCACAGGTAGCTACAATAATATAAACACAAACAGACCAACAGGCTCCTTTGTTAAAGCATCTCCACTCCATAAAAATACACTGGAACAGGCCATTCAAATGTGCAGTACAGAAGTATCCTCATTTATTACAACCTCCTTTCAATAGACAAGACATGTTTACTGTCTAAAGGGAACCCAAGTTATATGCAAGAAAAAAATATACAAACCTTCTTCAATCTAGAAGTTTGCTGGAGCAAACATGCTTCCGCACATTCGGAAAACCCAAAGCGCTTTCATTCCCAATACAGTGTCCTGGGGGAAGAAAAACTGTCCTGTGGGCAGCATTACTGGGAGGTAATAGTCCGGGACAAACCATATTGGCTGATTGGAGATGCATGTGGCTCAATCCCAAGAAAAGGAGGGAAAGGTCTGAATTGTCTGGATTTAGGAATGAACAAAGTTTCCTGGTGCCTGTATCACAGCAATGGAACATACTCAGCTTGCCACGATTCCCAGGAAACAGCTCTAATGGGCCAGAAGAAGGTGTTGAAACTGGGGCTGTTTGTTGACTTTAGAGGACAGGGCCTCTCGTTTTACGATGCAGGCTCACTGCCATTCCTTTTCCGTTCAGTATTTAAAAGGAATTTATCCAGCTGTCAAACCCTGCATAAACATAGATGACAAAAACCACCAGCCTCTCTTTCTCTTTCACATCAGAAACACAGAACAGCAATAAAGCGTTGATTTTAAAAGGGCATTGACATCCTCGGAGGACAGTGTGTCGTGAAGTGGGAATTGACGGCTTGCAGCGTGAGCTGCGTTTGGGGGATTTCCCGTGAGTGCACTCTTCTTGTTGATTCACGCCTACATACTGATTGTCAACAAAATTAGTTTTTCAGCTGTTCAAGCAACAATAGTTCTCTGAAGGCTAGCAGAGGCTGTGGCATTATATAATGTGGTCTAAGAGTCTAAAAGATAAATACCCAGGGGATTCAGGGTTCAAATCCCATCTCAGGCACGGCAGTACAACTCATAAATCTACAGTACGTTGGTGATTATTAATTTAAAAGCTGTTATTAAGTAGAGTTTTTGACTGGTGGCTGCAGGGTATGGTTGGTTTAATTCTGCCATACTGTAGCAAAATGAGGAACTTACCAGCAAGGTCTGCTTCCTTACAAAGGAAGTGTAATGCAAATGTAATATGAAACAAGTGACGTGAAAGGGTCACAATATACTGTGAAACACATGGGAATCACACAGGCCTGCAAGCATGACGGCAGCCAGTTAGAATTTTTTTCTATTTTAGTGTAACAACCATTTAGAATGTTTGATATCAAATACACCCTCCACATTTTAATATGAAGAAAAATGTTTATCCTAATGTTGTTGTCTTTCTAGGATAGTAACAGTGTTTGCTTCAGAAACAGAAACTTGCAAAGACATCCTGAAACATTTCCCTAATTTATTTTTCTCATTGTGTTCAGTCAACACAGTGTATTGCTTTCAGTATTATTGCAGTGTGTTTGGACCGTAACTTGGTAACCCTTAGCAGATAATATGCATTAATCAAACCCTAATCAAATACACTCCTTTATATTACTTTGTTTATAGGGTTAACCAAAACACCCGGCACAAACATGCAAGCATTTACCAAAGCATTACAGTATTATCATTGCATGTGTCACTAAGTCAAGCTCTTGACATGAGGGTAATTCAAACCTAAACAGATTAAAAGTCAATTGTTTTGACTGTACTTCAACCTTGGCCATTCTGTTCACTGACTATTTCTTACATTTCCGTAATCCCTTTAAGGAATGTACTGGATGCTTCACAAGTGAATACTAGGAGGACTTTGAGTTGTGCTGTAACAGCTCTAACTGAGGAGATGGGAGGGTTTTGTATTGCAAGGTAGAAAAAAACATGACTAATAATGAAAGAAGCTCTGAATAAAGTGAAGCAAGTGTGGGTGGAGCTTGTTTAGTGTGTGTGGGTGGAGCTTGTTTAGTGTGTGTGGATGGGGCTTGTTTAGTGTGTGTGGGTGGGGCTTGTTTAGTGTGTGTGGGTGGGGCTTGTTTAGTGTGTGTGGGTGGAGCTTGTTTAGTGTGTGTGGGTGGGGCTTGTTTAGTGTGTGTGGGTGGGGCTTGTTTAGTGTGTGTGGGTGGGGCTTGTTTAGTGTGTGTGGGTGGAGCTTGTTTAGCGTGTGTGCGGGTGGGTGCTGCGTGAACGTGAGAGGTGCAAATGGAAATTTTGCAGTGGGCTACTGAGCTCACAGGCGAAACAGTGACTGGAATCTGATTTGACGTTACCTCTATTGAGGTTCAATGTTCATGCCCTGTCACCTTCACATGAAACTTTCAATAAAATGCTGTTTGTACCTTGGAAATATATCTAGAAAATATTTTAAAAATAGCTTCAGAAAGATGATGGTACTGACCCCATTCCTAATGCAACAGAGGAATCTGAATTTTACACCATTCAGACAACCGTGCGCACACTTGGCTGGGATCCATGGGACGGCTGCGTTTCTACTCTTTTGCTAGTGATGTAAGTTCAGGCTTGGTTCTCCTCATTGTAAGCCACAATGACTCAGATGGAGACCAGTCAAGCTGCCACCAAGGTTCAGAAGCTTCACAGCATCCACTGCTTAGATCCATAGGGTATATGCTTATCACAAACTGAGGTCTCACAACAATGTTTAGGACGTGGGTTGGTAAGGTGACATACAAATTGGGCTATTCAGACTGGGGAGAAAACAATTCAAATTCACACTGTGATGCTTCTTCTGATTCACATCTGATTCCATGCTTAGACTCCCCTCTGGATTATTGTTTTTCAAACCCAGCCTCATAAGCCATCATTTTCAAGTTGCCGGACAGGAAAATAAATAAATAAATAGCCTGTAAATAAAGTCGCTTTTATCATTTAAAAAATGCTTGGGGATTACAGTGTTGACGGGCCCTCTAAATTGAAACAGTAGTATATGTATTATGAACTAGGCTTTCATTGCCCAATTCCCTTTGTACCTATGGAGAGCGATCCTGAGATACAGTAATAAAGTTTCTTGGTTTCGTACATTCAGTGTGAATCATTTTTTTTTTAGATCAGTTAAACCACATGTGGTACAAACACTCCTGGCACTTGTGAGCTGCCAAGATTAATTCAACGTGCTTGTGATTTCCTTCAGGTGTAGGAACCTTAGTAAACAGCTCCCCAAGGCAAGTGAGTTGATGCAAATGTATGTTCCTACTACTTGTTGTAGAGCCCTGTGATTGGACTCCTTGCTGACTCCTTGCTGGTAATGATAACACGTTGCTGATGTAATACTTCATCACATGTTTTATCTTCCTCATGACAAAGTAGATACTGCCTCTCTTCTTATGACCTTCCTTACTGGTTTCATGTTAGTCATTCTAATTATGGCTTATAAGAACGAACATGACAGCAAAGCAAGTCCTTATCTGGTACAATGACATTGTGAAAGGAATACCCTGACATAGTGATCTGAAGAACTCCAGTTAGAGGTAAATGGGGCAGTAAATTCACGGCTTCTGTTCTGACTTTGTTCTTCTCATAGCAGAGGACTGTCACCTGGATAGCAGATTCATAAAAATGTTTTCTACAGGAGGTTTTCTTCTTGTGTGTTTCTGCAAGATATTTCTTTCCCAAATAGTGAAGAGAGTCCTTTGTTTGTTTTTATTTCCATGTTGCCTTCTGCTGTTGAGGTTTCAGTTCTGTTATCTGCGAACCCTCATGAATGTTGCCCATAATAAAGGCATGACAGCGTGTAATAAAGCACTATTATACCATACCTGCATTTAGGCTCTGTTTCACTATGTGAACAGGAGCAAAGTTAAGCTGTGTTCTACTCACACTGTCTGAAGACCTACACTACATAACTGTTTCTATTTAAACCTTTGACAGCTATTGAGTTGTTGCCCTGTTTTTTTGAATGATAATATCTCTGTACCGACCACTTCATGCTGACCAGGGCCGGATTAACCTGTAGACAAATTATGTTATAGCGTAGGGTCCCCAGCAGAACTGAGGTCAATGCGAGGACGACATTTTTGAGATATTGTACAAAAACTGCAGGTGGGCGGCCGGGTCCACACACACACAGGAACAGAGGTGCACAGAAACTTGCTTTCGGTTCATTTTTTTTTATTTCATAGTGGCTAGGCATTCCTTCTCGATTGTAGCAAATCTGGTCTGTCTCTCACACATGCAGCTTCCTGCTAATGGACAATACCAAACGCTGCACGCCCACTTCCTCCTGGGAAATATCGGTCACTAGGCCTCCGTCAGAGGTGTCAGTCTGCAGGATGAAATGTGTTAATCATGCTCAAATTTACACATTTCAGTTTTAGACCCAATTTAAAATCTGTCCTGTCTCAAATGTGTACAGTAGGCCTCTTTACATTTTAGAAACTTTCCTTTTTAATTAGAAGGGTTTAAGTCCATAGCATTTCTCTCCCTTTATATACTGCACAGAAATCATGAAATTAGCCCAATACCATGATTTTTTCAATATTCTTAAGCAATAAAATACAATACGTTGTGTGTGCGTGTAATATTCGCCACTACCAAGAATCGGCTGTTGACAGGCATTTAGATTCAAGTATTCACCGAATGAGAAAGGTGGAAATCTAGTAGTACTGTGACTACTTGCAGAGAAACAAAAATGTTCCAAAAGTCCATTAAAAACCCTGAAGCATGAAACACATTACATTCTAACCTGACAGAGGCGTTTGCTTGCTCAAATGTCCCTCTTGAAAAGTCAGACAACTAAAGTAACGAATATTCTTCAGACTGAGTGAGCAAATGGTGGAGTGATTCCTTCATCAGCCCAGCTGAGACATGAATATTTATCTAAAGTTGCCGAGTATCACAAGCAGGAGATTATGGAATTGATAAACATTCTGGTTGCTTGTCAGTGGTCACTGACGAGTTGAACAGTTTCCCAGGATCAGTATGGGTTACACATTGTATTTATTTTGTAAGGTCTAAATGGTGAACATGCATCTGACATACCAGAACTGAAAGCTGTCCTTGCAGATACACTTTACCTACAGGCTGTTAACTACAACACCGTTTCACAAGCTATTGTGCATAGGGCCCCCAAAATATGGGTTAGCGTAGGGCCCCCTCGTCCTTTGATCCGTCCCTGGTGCTGACGAGCACAGCAATTCAACTATAAAACACTGCAAGCCAACTTAACAATAAATCAGATCTCCCATTGTTTGTTTCACAGTGGTTCAGCAAGGATATCTGTTGCTATGACAACACATGTTTGAGTGTTAAACAAAATGATGTTTTGCACTCTTAAATACAGACTTGAAAAGGAAGTCACTCTGCCAATAAGGACACTGGGTTGTAGTTCTGGGAAGAGGATGCAAGACCTTTTCATTTACATTTATGTAAACAGCCTTCAATGTGTTTATTGTAATATTGTAGGCAAGATTTTGTAGCCTTTGTGGAAAAAGTGTATCCTTCAAATAAATTTTAAGGGAGTTTGAAAAATCAAACAATAGCCTATTCTCTATTTTCTAAATTGCTTTTGTCTACATTTATCACTCAATGTAGATTAAAGCTATTTTTAAAAAAGCAGCTACTTCCCATGTTTTCCATTACTGTGGCTTTTTTAAAGCAAGCCTTAATCTGCAAAGCAGATGAGATTCCAGACATAGGATGCCCTACAATGGTTTCTGACATCAAAGTGGAGAAATAATCAACATTCTCTTAAATCTCGTTTGTTTGACCACATGAAGAGATGCATAAGTGGTTAATACAAATTTACAAGTAATAATACAAGTTTAATACAAGAGGAATGTATTAACTTCACTGATATTTAGCAAGTGATGCTGTGTTCACTTCAACAAACATTGAAATAAAACCATAGAGTCCAAATTACACAAGTATTCACCCCCTTTGCAATGACACACCTAAATAAACTCTGGTGCAACCAATTATCTTTAGAAGTCACATAATTAGTTGAATGGAGTCCACCTGTGTACAATTGAGGTGTTTCAATTGATTTCAGGTTAAATGCACCTGCCTCTGGGAGGTCCCACAGTTGGATAGTACATTTCATACAAAAACTACATCATGAAGACGAAGGAACATTCAAAGCAAATCCGGAATAAGGTTCTTCAAAAGCACCAATCAGGTGTAGGACATAAGAACATTTCCAAGGCATTGAATATCCCCGGGAGCACAGTAAAGTCCATTATGGCACAACTGTGAATCTGTCTAGAACAGGCTGTCCTCAAAAACTGAGTATCCGGGCGAAAAGAGCACTAGTCAAGGAGGCCACCAAGATGCCTATGGCAACTCTAAAGGAGTTACAGTCTTCCACGGCTGAGCTGGGAGACACTGTGCATACGGCAACAATAGCCCGGGTGCTTCACAAAACTGGCCTTTATGGGAGAGTGGCAAAAAGAAACCCATTGTTGAAATAAACTCACATCAAATCTCAGCTATAGTTTGCCAGAAGGGATGTGGGAGTCTGAAACCAAGTGGAAGAAGACTCTATGGTCTGATGAGACCAAAATAGAGCTTTTTGGCCTCAACACTAAGCGCTATGTTTGGCGCAAGCCTAACACTGCACATCATCATGAGAACACCATCCCTACCGTGAAGCATGGTGGTGGCAGCAATGTGATGGGGATGCTTCTCTGCGTCAGGGCCTGAAAGCACGTGAAGATAGAGGGCAAAATGGATGCAGTAAAGTACAGAGAAATCCTGGAGGAAAACCTGTGAGACCTGGGACTTGGGAGAAGATTTATCTTCCAACAGGACAATAACCCCAAACATATAGCCAAAGACCCACTGGAGTGGCTTAAAAACAAAAAGGTCAATGTCCTGGAGTGGCCCAGTCAAAGCCCGGACCTCAATTCAATTCAGAATATGTGGAAAGAGTTGAAAATTGCTGTTCACCAAAGGTCCCCATCCAACTTGACGGAGCTTGAGCAATTTTGCAAAGAAGAATGGGCAAAAATTGCAGTGTCCAGATGTGCAAAGCTGGTACAGACTTATCCAAATAGACTCATGGCTGTACCTCTACCAAATATTGACTCAAGGGGCTGAATACTTTTGCAATCAATTATGTTCTGTTTTGTATTTGCAATTAATTTAGAACAATTTGTAGATTTTGTTTTACTTTGACATTATGTACTTTTTTTGTGTTGATCAGTGGCAAAAAATCATAATTAAATCCATTTTGATTCCATGTTGTAACACAATAAAATTTGGAAAAGTCCAAGAGGTGGTGAATAATACTTTTGAGAGCCACTGATATACAGGTTGGCTATATATAGCAGATAACAATTTAGGGCTTCCTATTAAATCCATACAGTCAAGTAACTAATGTTAAACACTCATTATCCATTTCACAGTTATTCATATCTCATGTATTATACTTAGCAAATCAATTCTGGCCACTGCATCACTGCATGATTTCCCCACTTTAAACGTGAAGATCCTTAAATTAAATACATAATAGAAAACAGGCTGCACACCCACAGACTGATTTTCAAATGAAGAAACAAATACAACCAACTGGGAAAAAAAAAACTGTAGGACACATTTAAGATCTCCTTAAGGGGTAAATGAACATAAACAAAAATAATAAAAGCATGTTATGCATGCAACACTGGAACACGCAAAAATGAGCGACCTTAGACGATTATACAGTATGCCATACTAAAAAGAAAGAAGAAAAAAAGGGTTATGGTAATCAAGCATTAGGCTTGGTCTGTTAGAATGGAAACAGTGTATTACAAGACACCCATCAATGTTGCAACAAAACATGTTTGTTTTACTTTGATAAGCCATTGCAGATTGCACACGTGAATGGCACTGTTTATCTGTCTAGATTTCTCTCTATTTTGCTGTCACTCTGAGCAATGTAAAGATCTCTCTTTAGAAAAATGCAAAACAATATTTTAACCATAACCGTTTAGCATGAAACATTTTAGTTAAAAAGGCACAAAAAAAAGGAAATTGTGTGCTTTAATCTTCCAATTCCTGGCTGGGCTTGAGCATCACTGACACTGAGAGGCACACTAAGCTGCAAGAAATAACTTAAAGGAGAGGGCTGGACAGAGGAGGAGCTGCAGAAAGACCTACCCCTCTCACTGCTGTTATAAAGGAGCTGTGGGGATGGATAAGTTCCATTGAGAAACGCCAGAAAGCCTGCTAACAGTCAGAGAGGAGGAGAGAGAGAGAGAGAGAGAGAGAGAGAGAGAGAGAGAGAGAGAGAGAGAATCTGACTGTGGGAAGTGATGGACACAAAGAGAGGTAGGAATAAAAGTCTGTCTCATACTCAACGCCAGAGCTTAGCGTAAAAAAGGAATTAGTTTTCTCAGCAGCAGTTAACTGCTTTTATTTTAAGGTTAGAGATTAAATGGAGATTTTACTCTGGAGAAAACAAAAGTAAAAGTCTTTCAATTTAAAGGTTAATATTGCGTTACGTTTTTTAGTCATCAAAGTTGACTGATTGTTCAAACAAAAGTAGGAGTGCTCTGTGTTGCATGCAAACTTTACAAATGAGCTGCATTCATAGCGGGTCAACCCTCTGCCTTGTACTGCAGAGGGCTGGTCCAGTTGCAGTTGTGTTGTTCATTCACTTTTGGGAATAGCTGCACAGGTTCGCTTTTTCTTCTTTCTCCTACCTTATCCTGATAGATGCAAGTTTCTTTCACACAAGTAACATCCATGTGCGTGTCAGGCCTGCTGGAATGTTAAACTGTGAAAAAGGTCAATTAGGAGCACATGCTTGCTCCGGAGCCTGCTCTCCAATACAGCCTCCACAGCTAGTGCTGTCTGCTCCTCGCACTGTGCTGCTATAGTGTGTGCCTCCAGGGAATGTTACTTACAGATCACTGGCATTGCAGACACTGCCAACTGTTCACCCGCTATCTCGTAGCAACAGCCAGCAGCACAGTGGTTCTCTTTTAATTTACAACCGCAACAACACTAACTCTGAATCAGCCAGGCTGCTTTGCAAACACATGCAGGGCAGAAGGGTTTTTTTCTTATTCCCTGCACTGTGGGCATTTAGTTAAGGTTATAGTTAACAGTATCTATCAAACTGTTTGAGGCTTTTGTGTTCTGTTTCTATTGATTAGTATCGACTCAAAGGATTTATATTACCTGTTTTTGCAATTTAATTCCTACTTATCAATGCATTTCAAAAAAGCTAACAGGCAGATTGCCTCATGTCAGTTTTCTTTGCATTAACATTGTTGGGGATTTGGGGTTTTTAAATGTTTTCCCTCAGTGGGAAAGGGTTGTTAGTCCAAAAGGTTAGTGATGGAGTGTATAGGGAGAGTGGAGGGAGCGTGTGAGAGTGCAGTGTATGACCTGACAATAAGAAATGTAACATAAGAGCATTCAACACCCACATACCGAGCTCAGAAAAGAAGTTGAAAGATTACTGACATCGATAGTACTTATCAGAATGGAAGAAACAATTGCCTTTGTATGTGAAGTGGTCTCTGTTAGGATACATTGTATTGCAGCAATTCAATCATGTTGAGTATTTTTGCAAGGTAGAGAACAATGCTGGCAAGTTATTAAAGCCACATAGAAAAAACAGAACTTCCTGCAAAACTCTTGGATGCACTTGGTGCCAAGCGGTTAATAGCATCAGGAGGAAATGACTCCTGTTTCAGTGGTTTCCAAGTGAGTGGAGCTGAATGAGGATTATGTGATTTTCTCACCTAAATCCAAAATCTAATGTGAGAGTAACGTGAGGTTCTACCTAAAATCTAGTGTGAGAGTAACGTGAGGTTCTACCTAAAATCTAATGTGAGAGTAACGTGAGGTTCTACCTAAAATCTAATGTGAGAGTAACGTGAGGTTCTACCTAAAATCTAATGTGAGAGTAATGTGAGATTCTACCTAAAATCTAATGCAAGAGTAATGTGAGGTTCTACCTAAAATCTAATGTGAGAGTAACGTGAGGTTCTACCTAAAATCTAATGCAAGAGTAATGTGAGGTTCTACCTAAAATCTAATGTGAGAGTAACGTGAGGTTCTACCTAAAATCTAATGCAAGAGTAATGTGAGGTTCTACCTAAAATCTAATGTGAGAGTAACGTGAGGTTCTACTTAAAATCTAATGCAAGAGCAATGTGAGGTTATGAAAATAATTGAGATCTTTTATTTAACATTGTGTAATCAAAGAAGCTACTAAAAAATGTTCTGCTATGACAAAACATGACTTACCAAAAAGGTTTCTTTATGTTGGTTCTCATCAAGAAAAGTTATTTTTGAGGAGATTAAGTGATACAGGATTTCTAGAATGTAATTCAAATTTTCAGAGTTAATGCACTGCATTTTGGAACAAATATTTAATCAAAACACCTGGAGGGCTGAGTCAGGATACCGTTTCCAAATAACAAAAACAGATAGCTTGCCAAGCGTGTTTCCATAATGTACGTTTTCATCACTCGTGTATTTGTAGAGAAACTTCAAGATGTCCAGCATCGCTATTGTCATGAAAAAAACAAAAAACAAAACAAAAAAAAACTCCCACACAGACACATCTTGAAGTTATATTTTCCAAGGAAGGCTGGAACTCTAAGATAAAACTCTACAGTACATTTGGAGACAGACTTGTCCTGCTGTGTTGTATAGATATGTGTTTGTTGTCATTGGGGTGTTTGTAACGGCCAGGTAGCTGCAGTTCAGCCTTACAATAAACCTGTAAGAGACAAGACAAACATTATAGATACTGCATTTCCTGTTGTTAACACTGGTGCAGTGTAACTGGACTTTTACCTCGGAATTTTCGGACACATCTTTATGCGTGATCAAGTCAGGTAGACACACATTAGGGTTAACACTTATGGTGTCAAAAATGTTGAAGGCGTTTAACATCCCTATAATTAAACATTAGTTTAAAGTCACTGCACCTGCGTTCATTGCTTTATGCTGCAGCTCTATGAAAAAGTCTTTAATACATACTCAGAAATCCCATATGAAAAGGTATTGCAGTAATAGCCTAGCCCCATGTTAAGAATACTGTCAGGTTCTAAAATACCAGGACAGAGAGACAGATGTTTCAGTCAATAATAGTAGTAATATCTTTATATTGCACCTTTCATAGTGGAGCATGATCACACAGTGCTTTACAGAGGCAGGCTGTGAACTGTGTATTATATACAGAGTCACTTACAATAGGATGTGTATTGTATATTCTTTTCTGCAGGATGGAGCACAAGTGACTTGCTTAGGGCCACACAGTGAGTTAGTCAGCCTTAGCCCTAGATTTTAACCACAGGACCACACTCATTGTATGTAGTGGAAGTACTGTGTACACAGGACACCTGTCAGTGCTTTTGTATTGTCTTAGTGCTGTATGAGGTAGTATGCATAGGTTACATTACACTGCCTTTCAGATTTCTTAGGCAGTGTGGCAAATAACAAACTTTCTATACCACAGACACTGAGGTACTTGAATCTATTGTGTTAGTTGTGGTTAAGCTTTAGGTGGGGTTACAATAGCCTCCCCATTACTGTATCTGTCCCTTTGTACTTAAAACTTACATTTTATACAACCTCTCTGTGTCCTTTTATTTTATTATGCAATACTACACATGGTACTTCCTGTGTCACATGACCGTCTGTCCTTTATGATTGCTTCCCACCGTAACATATTGCAGCGATCGCGGTTAATGCAGGCAGGTGCATCACACAGGGCGAGGCAATCCACACACAGGCGGAGGGCGGGCGCGAACCCGGGACCTCTCGCACTAAAGCGTAGCGCCGGTACCGCTGTACAAAAGAGCCAGCTGCTGCCTTCCTTTAGCTGCTGCAATATCTTTAGGCAGGCAGGCAGGCAAAAAAGGGCTGTGTATTAAGCGAGTTTTGCAATTTTTGTATTTTTCTTTTTGTGTGTGTGTCTAATTACTGCTACTGTTTTTTTGTAATAAAGTTACCGGCACTTGTTTTGGTTTAACATCTTGAGGCACGAGTCAGATTTGACAAGTTATAAATAGAGCAGGTTTTTCTAATATAATAGTCTCTTTAAAAAAAAATCCATAATCAGTTTTAAAAAGCTAAAATGACAACAAAAATATTATTTATCACACATGTGCTGATAATGCAGCTCTGAGCTTGACTCTCTGACCTGTATCGCTGTCGGGTTGCAGGTCCTTCAAATGAAAGCCCACTTACCTCTCTTCCTGTTGAATACACCAGTCTCAACTTCCTTAATCTTTATCGTGTCTTATCAGAAGACTGCATTCTCAGACTGCTTACTTCTCTAAATACCATGCAGCTGTCTAATGGAGAGTTCTAGGAAGAAGAATGAGTACAGTCCATATTCAAGTTTTTTTCAATCAGTCAGTGATAAGACAGAATGGGAGAACACAAAACTCAACTTTGACTACATTCACACAGCAGCATCTAGAGAAGTCCATGCAGTGTAGGATTAACCTATATGCAAATTATGTTATAGCTAGGGCCCCCAGCAGAATTGGGGCCCATGCGAGGGCAAAGTATTTGGGGCATTTTATAAGAACTGCAAGTAGACGACCGGGCCCACACACACACACAGGAAGAGTGGCACACAGAAACTTGTTTTCAGTTTATTTTCATTTATTTTATGATGGCTAGGCATTCCTTCTCGATTGTATCATAGCTGGTCTGTCTCACGCAAGCAGCTTCCTGCTAATGCACAATACCAAAAGCTCCACACCCACTACCTCCTGGGAAATATTTGTCACTAGTCTTCCATCATAGATGTCAGTCTGCAGGATGAAATGTATTAATTATGCTCAAATTTACACATTTGAGTTTTAGAGTCAATTTAAAACCTGTCCTGTCTTAAATGTGCACAGTGTGCCTCTTTACATTTTGGAAACTCCTTTTTAATTGGGGGTCTGAATTTTAGAAAGACAAAAAGGCAGGTAAAGGTAAACGTGTAGAATGTGGGATGCTATGCTTCTGCAGCCGGCAAGAAGAGTTTAAGTCCATAGCGTTTGTTTCTCTCCCTTTATATCCTACAAGAAAATTGCAAAATTAGCCCAATACCGTGATTCTTTCAATATTCTTAAGAAATAAAAATACATTATTTCATAATTATTTGTATTACATAAAACCAAAAAAAAATCACATTAACTAAGCTCTACAGGTCTGATGTGTGCCTGCGTGTAATATTCACCATGCATAGTGCTGTGCAGTGATTATGTCATGTGACTACAATATATGTAATCTAGGCAGGAAATTAAAATACTACACACTGTAAACAAGAAAATGAATGTCTCTAAAAATGTGTCTGCAGCAGATCACGTAAAATAGTATCCAGCAGGAGTTTACACAGCAATGGAGGTAAGCTCTTCTGTACAACTTGCAACGTTACTGTAGATCACTACCGAGAATCAGCTGTTGACAGGCATTTAGATTCAAGTATTCACCGAAAGAGAAAAGCAGAAATCCAGAGCAGTACTGGGTCTGCTTAACTTGCAAAGAAACAAAAAACCGTGACTTCCATGTTCCAAAAGTCCACTGAAAACCATGAAGCACGAAACACATTACATTCTGACCTGACAGAGACGTTTGCTTGCTCAAATATCCCTCTTGAAAAGTTGGTCAACTAAAAAGTAACGTAAATTTTTCTGACTAAGTGTAGCAAATAGTGGAGCGATTCCTTCATCAGCCCAGCTGAGACGAGAATACTTTCCTAAAATCGCCGAGTATCACAAGCAGGAGATGATGGGATTGGTAAACAGTCTGGTTGCTTGTCAGTGGTCACTGACGAGTCGACTGATGCACAAGATCAGTATGGGTTACGCGTTTTTTATTTGTTTTGCAAGACCTAAATGGTGAACATGCATCTGACATAGAACTGAAAGATGTCCTTGCAGATACCTGCAGGCTGTTAATTACAACATCGTTTCACAAGCTGTTGTGCATAGGGCCCCCAAAATATTGGTTAGCGTAGGGCCCCCGAAGTCCATGAAAAGATCAATTGAAGCTGTAAAATTACACTTTAGGTGTTTTTTATTGCTGTAACTTTAAAGCATATACTTTATCAGGGTTATTCGAACAATCCCTCACAATATAGAAATGATCCAAATCGTACAAGTATGATATAGCTTGGCAGTGTTAGCTAAAGTTGGACACTGTCATAGATATCATTTTTTTCCAAGGTAGCCCTTTTATTAGTTTTCAAAAAGTACCTTAAACAAAACATTTTTTAGTTGAAGTCACCTGATGCCTCTTTGACTTTGTTATGCAAAAGATAGACCATACTAGCCACAGTACTACTGTAATTAAAGAGTGCAAGTTTGTTTAGTGCGTGCATGGGAAGACAAATAATATATTGTTAAACAGTAATACTTATCTTTTATGCTTCCAAGTGGAAAAGCAGCATGACTTGACATCATGATATATTATAGGATTATACATGCATGAAACAGGTTGGTTGGTTGGTTTATTTTGCAGCGTGTATTAAATTAAAACACGAAACTGTAGGAGTGCTGCAGTCAACCCTGAAAATGTAAAATGTTCAGTTGTGAAACAGAATTGTGTGTCACCAATACTGCTCTTAAGGGAAGCTAAGCAGTAAAGCAGAAAATAAAGTGATTTCCGCTTGTTTGTGTCTAACAACAAAGACCTTTATTCATTGATAACAGCTTTCGTCTTTGTGCATTATGCTGGTGGTCAAGGAAAAGACATGGGAATACTATTAGCTGGGCAGACAGGGTCAGTATTCAATGTTTCAGCAACTAGCTCTCAGGCACACGGCTGGACATTGAACTGTATATTGTGTGTGTTCTATTTATAATTTCAAACATTTCTAATATTCACACTACCAGTTTTAAAGTTGGTTAGTTCTGCATTTCTGGTGTTGAAAGTGATACAAAGTGGTAGGCTCTGCATTGTCCTAAAACTCCCTGTGTTAGTGTGGGCAGAGCTGGTACTGTGGCAGCCCTCACACTCTCCAGTCTTCACCTTTCCACACTGTCAAGTGAAAATGGAAGAGGTTAGTAGAGATGCTTCAACAAACAACGGACAACACACAATACTTCCACTATACAGAAAAATAGTAACATAGTAAGAATGTAGTGGATCTTTCATTTACGTAAGTGCTGCTCAGTCTTTGCGTTGTTTTATTCCTTGCAGAAGTTGTGTTGCGTGGTTGGCTCCTGCTCATTCACAAGCAGCATGTTCAGTATAAACCTAGGATACAAATACTGCTCCTGGTGTTTTCCACACTACTTTGATTCAGAGAGCATTGTCAGGTTAACGCATGTCGAGCATTGCTCAAACAGTACAGATGCATAACCATTGGGAGATTATTTGGACTACAATTATCACAGCTAAATGGTGCTTCTTCTGCGAGATGATAGACAGACTATTAATATCTGCACTTGCTCTCACGTGGCTCTTCCGCTGCTGTTTTATACTGTTCTGAAACACAAGAGCTGTTTTGTTTTTTTGCAATGTGTTTTCAGCATCTTTTGTATGATAGACAGTATTCTTGGGAAGCTGATTCTGGTAATGATGTAATTTCTCAGATGATGTTTGAACCAGGAGTAAGAAGGAATTCTGTAAATAAACAATATTGTAGCTGCAGAAATGAGCAACGCAAAACAAGAGCACTGTCACTGACTCTGAGAACACAGCCAGTTCTGTATCACTGACACGTGGCAAGTGATGAGAGCATAGAGAACAATAGCAAAAGATACAAACGAAATGCAATGCCTTACATATACAAGATGATTTCCTTTGGGGATTCCTAGACACAGGGATACTATTGTGGGGTACATGGACAAGCACAAGGGTACTATTGTGGGGTACATGGACGAGCTCCTGAAGTTTCATCTTTGATATTGTTCATGTCTTTTACCATAGCAGACAGTGGCTGTATTCTGCACAGTTCACTTCCTGTTCGCTGTGGTTATTCGAGAATCACAGTCTGAGTTTGCAAAGGTGTAGCACTGTGGAGTACTCTTGCAGTATTAGGAGTGGTGCTGTCTCAGTTGTGCTCCAGGGAAGGATAGAAAGATGCTGCGTTTGGCTGAATGTCAATTGCCCTAAACAGAGAGCTGACTGGCTGCCTGGGACCAGCCCAAACAAGCACACATTCTGGGGAATCCTACCTTCCTTCCAGCCTGAGTCTCCCACAGAGGACAAACAGCAGGTCAGTGAGGATGGGGTGCAGGATGAGTAAAACAGTCTCTGCCTTTCTTACCATGTCAGCTGTGTGTTTGTTTTATGAACCCATGGAATGTTCAGCTGCATTACAGCACTAGACGGAACTAGAACGTCTGGCTCTTCTGTACAGGCACCTCAATGCTGTGTTGATTCAAGGGGCACAAAGAAAGTAATAACATACTGGAAGTTGCAGGAGATCTGCAACCATCCATTAACTGATTAAGGCTGCTTTGTTTTTATAGTTTTGACCTGTGTTGTTTTTTCTTTGTTATATTCTTTACTGTTATACATAAATTGCACAAGGCTTTTGAATGCATAGTTACACTTTTTCTGGGAACAGTAACTTTCTCAGTCCCAAAGTCCTATTTGCAACCATGCCAAGACCACAATTTAATAAGGGGACAGTCTTTATCATAACGATAGACTGTTTATCTGACTATATATGTGAGCATGGAATGGCTAAAACAATATAAGGATGGTATGAGGTATGTACAAGTGAAAGGACTGAAGTATAGACTTACTGGGTAGCTTAACGTTGCTGGTAAGTAAGGATATCTGCATCTTCAGGAGGAAAAAACGGAATCTCTAAAAAGTGCTCAAAAAAAGTATGAATATGGTCGAGGCAAAAGCAGCAAGTCTTGAAGTGTGGCCTGAAAAACATATTTGATTATCGAATGAGAGTGTTTATACTTAGGCATGTGGAATGTGTTGTTTGGTGAATCTTGAGCTCCAGCTTCTGTTCTTGTCAGTGCCTGAGATGGTCTGGATCACAGGGAACTCCTTTCTCTGACATCATAAAGCCAGGAGTGGAATTCTCCTTCCAGGGCCAGAATAAACAAGGACAAAAGGAGTGCCACAAAGGAAACAACCAAGCAAGCAGTTACTGCAACTCTTTCTCAAAACAGAAACAAGCAACAAAGAAATAAATCAAAAAATGCCTTGTTTCTTCCTAATAAATTACAAAAAATTACAGTCTGTACCTCTCATGATTGGCGTTCACCGTTAAATAGTTTCCACTGCTCAATTCTCTGTTTCTATGCCAATGCTAATATGTTACTTGGCAATGGATTGAGAACACAAGCCAAGAAAAATACCTCTGAATGCTGATTTGATGCAACATGTGCAACTACTATAGGCTTAACAGCATAACACTAGCAATGGGTTAATTAGCAATGAGTTAATTAGCAATGAGTTAATTAGCAATAGGGTTAATTAGCAATGAGTTAATTAGCAATGAGTTAATTAGCAATGAGTTAATTAGCAATAGGGTTAATTAGCAATGAGTTAATTAGCAATGAGTTAATTAGCAATGAGTTAATTAGCAATAGGGTTAATTAGCAATAGGGTTAATTAGCAATAGGTTCTATTCAATAAAATATGTTCCTAAAATCGCGAGAGGTAACGCATGCTATCTTGATTAATAGAAGGTGGAAGGACATTGCTTACAAGTGGTTGCAGAAATCAAACCTGAGGTCCTGAGTTGTGTGTTATTCAACAATGTATGAGCCTGTATCCTGTGTGTGCCAAGAAAGACATTGTTTGAAAATACTGAACCAAAACCGTCGAGCTGTAGCCTTTGAACATTGTATTACTCTTGTAAAGTTATCCACGTGTGACCCTAAAACCCCTTCCTCCCTTGTACAAGGTGCAAGCACCTTTTTGAGTGAAAGGTCTATGTGGCAGAGATGCATGGCTCTGATAGAGCCAGCTTAGTTTCTTTGAGGTTTCCCCACTGGGAATGAGAATGTAAAGTTGGGAGGTTTAATTTTTTGCAGGTATCAGGCTTTTAAAGACTGTCAGCCACACCTGTGATGTGCAGGAATGGATAAAGGATCCTGTAGTGGCTTTGACACTCACTGAGAGCAGAAGCAGGGTGATCTTTGGGATACAAATTGAACATTTGTGAAACTGCAACAATGTTAATATATTGTAATAACTGTACCGTGTTTTAAAAAATATAAAGTCAGCAGAAATATTATTGCAGAAATAGGAGAGCAGGCATTGACTTAATGTTAGAAAAAAAGCATGCCTGTGTGCCAATGCTTATTGGTTCTTGGAAACTGACCAGTAAGACCTGTGAAATGAATTGAGTTTGTCTTTATCTAAGAGCTGCCGGTATTGCAAATAAAAAGCAACCATTAGACAGAATTACATTTAAAACTAAAAAGAAGTGTTGCACTTATTTAAGTTTTACTGTAATAGAAACAGAAGTATGTATTAAACTGTTAAGTTTAAAAGTGAAACAATTTAATAGAAAGTTGTAACCTAGTTTATTAAGTTGGGCACATGCATAAAGCGACAAGTTCTTTGTCAGTAGATTTACTGCAGGGTAACCCTCGGCTCTGTCTGCCTAAAAGCACTACTGGGACATTCAAAGCTGGTTTGCTGGTCAATTGCATTTCCTATCAAGACCCTTAGCTATGTATAAACTGTAATATTTTACTAACAAGAAGCACTGTCTGAGCAAGGCAGTAGTAGACATTTTGGAGATAAGAGGAATATGCTTTGACATCCCAGCTGAATTTATTGGTCAGCTATGGTCTCAAAGCCAAGGCCTCTCTACCATGTGTAATCTTTTAACATTGACTAAAAAACAGTACCTTTTGGTACCAGAAGAAAGGCGTTAATGTGCCAAACACTTTTGTACAGTGGTATCGGAGCTATGCTTTAGTGCAAGAGAACCCAGGTTCACACCTGCCCTCCACCTGTGTGTGGATTGCCTCATCCTGTGTAATGCAGCAGCCTGCAGGAACTGAGGTTCGCTACAGGGGGTGTGAGGGGCTGTTTGTTCAGGGGTAGGGGACCTACAAGTGTATGCTTGCTTGCCTAGGGCCCAGTGATGGGTTAATAAAGCCCTGGATACAGCACAATATTTTACAAAGAACTACAAAAAACTTCTTACAGATTTAAATTTGTTAACTATTTATTAAGCTAAAAAGTGTTTTACAACATTATAAACCAAATTAAAAAAGGACAGTTCTTTCCCCGGGTTCAAGGGAAGTCGGCCAGTCTGGAAGGGGGCGAGACTCCATGGTGCAATAACGCATTGACCCGGAAGGGAAACAACATGGCAGCCGCAGATTTGAGAAGTGGTTGCACTTGTTTACCAAGGGGTCATGTGTGCTAGAATAAAAGGAGACAGAGAATCGTAATCTGTTCCTTCGCTTTGGTTTGTGAAAATAAACTGAGAAGGACTGTGAGAGACCCCGTTCCTATTTCATAAAGTACTGTGAGTGTTTTGTTTGTTTTGTCTTGTAATTGTCTTGTCTTGTTTTGCACATTAAGAGACAACTAACACAGTTCCGGAGCTGTTGCCTAGGGCCAGCACTAAGCCGGAGCAGCACTTCACCAACAGTCACTAAATAACCTGTATCACCCACTACGAGCACTACTGCACTCACCCAGGACCGGTGGCCGTGTATGTATTATTGTGGGTCAGATATTGTGTTATTAGTTGGGACTGCAATCCTGTTATTGTTTACCCCGTGCAGTACACATTGTGATGTGTTGCCGAGGGATTATTGTTTTGGTCACCTGACCTGGAATAATAATAAAAAACACTTTTCCACACTGGATTACAAGGCTCTGTCTGTTTAATTACCGCACTCCTGCACCTGTTCCTGCTTAGCCACTTTGTCACAACAGGTTATCCAATATCCATGAGTTGAGCAATATACTGTACATTGCTTAAGGCCTTCTTTTCTTAACTTCCAGACATGAAACAGAAGAACCCCTGGCACAGGCACATCATTGTGATCATCGCATTCCTCTTTGTTGTGGGAATTATCGTATTAGTTACGACAGCTGTTGTACAGAACAAGCCTCTTCCCAAGAACAATAAGGTAAATTGATATGTAAACTTGGAGTTTAATCATTCAGTAATCAATCTCTCCAAACTGCTACATTGTAACTGTTATCTGAATACAAGATTTGTTGGTAACACTTTACATGAAGAGTCTCTAACAACTGTGTGTTTACATATAGCAGTTACTTATATAAATTAATGTGTACTTACCCTTTTTCTGATACAATTGTGTACTTACATATATCATGCAAAACGATTTGCATGTCATATATGGTATATATAAAATCAAATGTGGCTGTGTGGTCCAGCATTTAAACAAACAGGCTTGTGACCAGGAGGTCCCTGGTTCAATTCCCAGCTCAGTCATTGAGTGATTGTGTGACCCTGACCAAGTCACTTAACCTCCTTGTGCTCCACCTTTTGAGTGAGACGTCCTTGTAGGATTTAAGTCTAGGATGATTCATTCAAGGAACCTCTGTTCTTGTTGTCCAAAGGTATTGACTAAGAGCCTGATGAAGCAATGTCATTGCTAATGTTTTATAAGAATAATTGAGGAATGCGTCACAAACCGATGCTTATTTTTATACTGTGCATGGGTGCAATGTACAGTGTGACTATATCTTGTTCCATGTATGCTTATTACATTTGAAATACTGACCCTGCTTCTAAAGAGTTGGCCTGTGCTCTGCTTCTCCACAGTATGGCATCGTCCTGGATGCAGGTTCTTCTCACACCTCCCTGTATATCTACGAGTGGCCAGCAGAGAAGCAGAATGACACTGGAGTGGTGCAACAGCTACATGTCTGCCATGTCACAGGTACACAGAGCATGCAAGCAGCGTCTACAGTCAGGAGTGCCCAGGGAGGAGCAGGAGCCTTTAGCTGCTCTGATCCCTGCCTTTGCACCTCTGTCCTGAGTCATGTCAGGAATGCTGGAACAGTCGAGTCTTTGAAATGAAATTTAAAACAGATTGGTTTGCTTTGGTTTATTCTTAAGCTGGGTTGACTGGCCAACGGCTTTTTTATTTATTATTTTATTTTTTATTCTTAGACGCCCTGGAGGTTCTGCATGAAGAGCGCCTCTATATAAAAGCAAATTGCATTGTGTTGTCTACTTCTGTGTATATTACAGGCATCCTCGGGCAATTCTTCAGTTCTCTGAAACATGTTTGTTTTTCCATTACTCTGTGTTTCCTCCTTGCTGGAGGCAATTACAAACAGTTACATGTTGGAGGCTGAGATCATTAGAGCCGGAGATTATGAGAGCAAAGTTCCATGATGAACAATCAGGATTTTAGACATCAAGTATATTGGCACTTTGACCCATTCTCACAGGCAAGAGAATCTTCTTGGGTAAGAGTTCAGTGCATTATAAATTCAAGATATATGCAAGACTATAAAAGTGACACACGACCGCCTCCACAAATCATTTACAGTGTGCATTGCTTTTCTCTGCATGATATATTTTTGATGAAGTCATTTACTTTTACACGTTTTATACACATGAAAATCGAAGAACAACTATTCTGTGTTATTAGCGCAAATACAGGACAATGCAATCGAGTCATTTAAATGCATATGAACAATCTTGATGATGTTATTATATTTCAAAGATCAGGAAAGGGTAATGAAGCCTTTAAAACTCAAATATTTTCCGTTCACCAACACAAGACTGTTACTGCATTAGCTCTGCATTCGTGTCTCGCCATTTCTAAATACAGTGAATATGGATATTCTCAGTGTCATTTCACAAAGTGATGCCTGTAGCTGTTGAGAAACAGCGCACGTATTAGTTGTAAACATGAAAGACAAAGACGGTGAAATGGTTTAGGGCCTACATTTCCTGGTACTAACTTCAATTCATCTTAATTAAATACATTTGAGTTTGGAAATCCATCCCATAAGGAAGTAAATATTTGGGCAGGAAAAAAAATCCTCATTTATAGTGATTACACTATGTATCACAATTTTTGTTCCTGGGTAGTAAGTGTTATTTCCTAATTGCTTATGCCTCAAAAGTATAGAAAATGGTTATTATTCCCCACAAACTTTGCTTTTGTGACCAGGGCAGTGATATTTCAAAATATCACTATTTCCAATGGGAAAACGGGCAAATGTGTGTCTTTTCATTCACATAAAGTTAGAAAAAAACAACATATGAATCCAAATTAACATGTATTTATACTAAAGTAATACAAAAATGACTACAAAAGATTCAGAAGTGAGTAGTTTTTTGAGATTTACGATTATACTGGAATACTTGGAAATAGTGATATTTTGAAATATTACTGTCCTGGTCACAAAAGCAAAGTTTGTGGGGAATAATAGCCATTTTCTATACTTTTGAGGCATAAGCAATTAGGAAATAACACTTACTACCCAGGAACAAAACAAAACAAAAAAATTGTTACACGGTGTTATTAGACAAGTTGCTTAGTAGGTATTGTAGGGCATTTACAAATAGCACATTATTATTGGAACATTTCTGCTGTGGAGTTAGGAAAATTGTACCTATTTATTGGATGTATTATTTATTTCACCAAGCAAAAATGTAAAAATATATATTTAAAACTTTTTCAGGTGTGACCTGAGCAAGAGACAAAACATTATTTTTACAAGATAGGAAAAATATTTCATAAGAGCAACAATTTTGTCTGACATGTTAATTATTATTATTATTATTATTATTATTATTATTATTATTATTATTATTATTATTAATTAATAATAATAATATAATATATATTATAATAATAATAATAATAATAATAATAATAATAATAATAATAATAATAATGCCTGTCGAAATTGGTCCGGGATGAAGACATATGTATGCTTTTTTTCCTTTTGCACAAAGATCAGTTGTTCCATTCAGGATTGGAGGAAACACTTTGAAGGTCCCTCTGTGTCTTACTATCTAAGTGCTGTGTATATGCATACAGCTGCTGTATGAAAGAGTGTTTTATTTTCCAGAATGCTAGCCACTAATGGTCTCTCACCATCTTTGACATCTATTGAAACAAACAGGCCCCGGAATCTCCAGTTATGCAATGGACCCAGAAGGGGCAGGAAGATCTCTACAAGATTGCATGAATGAGGCAAAAAGAATAGTTCCCAAAAGAAGACACGAGGAAACCCCAGTGTCCCTCGGAGCTACAGCTGGCATGCGGCTCCTCAAGTATTTCATTTAACTACATTTAACAAGCTGACATGCTCTCAGGATCCCACATCAGTTTCATGACTGTCCCGGCCTCCCCTATTGTTTTAATACGTGATCTAGCCTGAATCATGTTTAACGAATAGGTTCCATGCTATAACACTTAATTGCTTTAAAAAGGAACACATTGTGCCTCTTGCATCCTCTCTGTGTTGCCTCACAAGGACGCCTCTTTCTGGAGTCGCTGTGCATTCAGTAGGACTTTTGTGTGCTTTTACTTCCAGACTGCAGAACCCAGAAGGCTCGGATAAAGTTCTTTCATCTGTGAAAAAAACGCTGTCCTCTTTCCCCTTCGAGTTTCTGGGGGCACGGATTATCACTGGACAGGACGAGGGGGCGTATGGGTGGGTCACGGTCAACTACCTGATGGGTAACTTCAAACAGGTATATCCAGTCACACTGTGGTATGTACTGTGTAGGTGTGTACTGAACGTAAAGAAAATCAACAGGAGATGTAAAAGTAGTGAAGATGAAATATGTTTTCATTAGTTAATTAGTGGTATTTGATATCAGATTGAATTTGTTCTGTTAGAAGTACTGAAGTGATTTGCAATGTCAACAAACCTCACGACTGTCAGCTTAAAAGGTTTACTCGATTAACGCCTGGACCGTTAGGATCAAAATGTGTACAGTAGAAAAAAAACTCAAAAAACATCCAGATATTTGCCTACCATAATTATCCAAGCATAGCACACACCCCTTTTACAAACTGTGGGAGGATTTCGCTGTGATAAAGTTTCTGTGAAAAGTATCCTCTGGTAATATTATTCTATATTCCTGCCAGGGTAGTGAACTGGAGGTGCACTTTCTACATCTAATGCAAGTGAAGGCAGCTCAATCATGCATGTTAGACACAGGGGGGTGTTGTATTGCAAAGTTATGGTATATCTTTTCATTACTGTCAGCAGCTGATCTCTTTGTCTCTCTGTCTCTTCATCTCCAGGGAAGCGGGTGGTTAAATCTTTGGCCCAAGCCTGAGACCACAGAGACGCTGGGGGCTCTCGATCTCGGGGGGGCTTCCACACAGATCACATTTGTTCCAAAAGGAGAGATCGAGTCTTTAGAGAGTTCCATATATTTCCAACTGTATGGCAACAAGTACAACGTTTACACGCACAGCTTTCTCTGTTACGGAAAGGATCAGGCTCTCAAGATCACGCTGGCTAAACAATTACAGGTAGAGCTAACATAGCTGAATTACACTATTCTAACCAGGGAAGAAAGATGGCTCAAATAGAGAGGGAGTTTCACATGGGTTCTGTATGGTTATGGCATTTCTATTACAATGTAGTCCAAAACAGCTATGCAAACCCAATCAACAGATTAAAATACAATTTGTATATCCTGGGTTTAATTTGTAAACTAAAAGATACCAGATAGTTTTTTGGCTATATGTGTGCAGTATATCATTACAGTATAGTTTTAAAAGGTGGCATATTTGGTACACCTTAACTCCTTCTGTAACAAATTAATATGCAAAGTTCTTAATTTAATTGAATGTAATTATTATTCTTTTTTTCATCATAAATGGAAATGAAAAAGAAAAAAGCACAGACATAAAGATATCTGTAAGTTGTGGAAACAATGTTCTCTATAAGAATGCAGGGTGCCAATGTGGTCTAGAGAAAAACATTCTGTTATCTCGTGGTCACGAGATGATTCATCTCAGGATCTCAAGTAAATGGAAGTAATTACTTCAGTTTTCCTGACATAATGTATCCATCTCTGGGATCAATTTTTACTTGAGATCCTTAATTAGTTGTGATCTCGACATAACAGACTGTTTTTTTTTCGTTGTTCGATTCCTAGCCGCTGTCATTTGTCACACTGCTGTCAGTGATATTTTAGTGTTAAAATACCCTTGATACCCTGGAAGATCCCCAGTGGAGTGATCCTCTGCCCCTCTCATTTCAGGCACATGTTTCAGGTAGCCTTGAAGATCCCTGTTTCAACCCAGGTTTTATTAAAGAAGTGTCTCTGCAAAGCATCTACAGCAGCCCCTGCACTGCGGGAGAGAGGAACACAACCGGCATACAGGCCGGGTTCAATCTCACAGGAACAGGCAACGCACAGCAGTGCCGTGAAAACATCAAACAAATCTTCAACTTGACCCACTGCCAGTCATCCAACTGTTCCTTTAACGGGGTCTACCAGCCCCAGCTGCATGGGAATTTCAGGGCCTTTTCAGCATATTATTTTGTAATGGCTTTCCTAAATCTGACAACCAGCGAAAGGCCTGTCACACTGGTTGAAGCCAAGGAGAAAATAAAAGAGTTCTGTTCCACATCCTGGCAGACAGTAAGTGACACTCCTCTGATATGTTTGATGTTTTGTTGACCTTTTGGTTAACATTTTAAAATAATGGTCGGAAATTTATAATGAATTCCGAGTAAATACCACAGGATTAACACCCGAATATCTTAAACACTTCCTCTGAGCTCTGAAGTCTTTTTGAATTCAGTCCTGTTAATTCATCATCATTTTAATAAACATTTAGGTTTCCCTTTCATAGTGAATTCACTGTTTATTCTTCCCTAATTCATTCCCTCTTATACAGCATGTCTTAAAAAGAAACATGGAATAAATACAGATCATTAAATCCATATGCGTTAACAGGGGTCTGAATTTACGATGAATGACTTCAGAACTCTGAGGAAGTGCATTAGAGATCCAGATGTTATTCCTGTGGTGTTCAGTTGGAATTCATTAGGAATTTTGCAGACATTATTTGAAAGTATTACCAGCTTTGCTGTGCTGCTAGTCAAATGTGATTCCTTGAAGCTAAACCTGCACACAAATCAGACACCAACCAACTCAAGCATTTTGTGTTTCTTTTTTCTTAACAGTTAAAAGAGGACTTCCCAAAAGTTAAAGAGAAGTATCTGAGTGAATACTGCTTCTCAGGGACCTACATCTTGACCTTGCTTGAGACTGGATATAAATTCAGCCCAGAGAACTGGAACACAATTAGCTTCATTAAGAAGGTAAACTGACAGCAGAATCTTTAAATGATATTCACTGCACCCACATTGAGACGCATAGGCTTTTAATAAACTACATATTGAGTTCTTGATTTGATAGCCTCTATCACCATGCAATGCAAGATGTAACCAAACCAGACGCACAAAACATGCAGAGTTGTGCACTGTGACATTTTTTGCATTGTGGATCAGACTCTGGCTTGCAGTGCGCAGGGTCTATTTAGACAAATTTAACAGAGATCCCCATTTAAGACAATGAACCTGTGTGACCACTGGGTGTCACTGTTGTTCCATGTTGGGGTCAAATCATACACTACTGTGCTTGAGTTCATCATAAAGGGCAAGACAAGGTATTGAACTCTCCCACTCCACACAGGACCAAATTCAATCAACTGTTCATATGATAAATACAGTAAATGTGGAGCTGCAGTATTTTTTATCAATGCTGCTGCATGTACAGACTTCGACATGTTTCATCAGTAATGTTTTCAATTCAAACACTCAGCAGTCAAAGAGTCAGGCAAACTACATTCATTAAAATATGTTGCGACACATGATTTGAGCTGTGCATAATCTGTGAGTCATTGTCAGTGTGAAGCAGATTGCTATGCAGTGCTGTCTTCTCATGGCGATAATACTTAATAGAATGTACAGATTCTGCTGATTTTGATCGAATTCATACTCAAAGCACTAGGGAAGAAATTGCATTGTAATTCTGTGTGTTCTTGTCCAGATTGGGGATAGCGATGCTGGTTGGACTCTTGGCTACATGCTGAATCTCACAAACATGATTCCTTCAGAGGCCCCGTGCTCTCCTCCTCTCCCTCAAGCTGGCTACATCTCCCTCATGGTCATATTCTCCTTACTCCTCATGGGGCTCCTTGTCACCGGATGGCTTTGCTTTGGAAAAAACACTTGCACATCTCAGAAAGAAGTTGTTTAACAATACACACGCACGCACACACGCACACACGCACATGCACATGCACACGCACACACACTCACACGCACACACACGCAAACACCACACACAGACACATACCCACACACAAAACTGTGAACCCAAAATGCTGTCATTTGTTTCCCAAAGCAGTGAGAGGGTTACGGAAACCTTGTATTTCTGTTTGTTTCTCGTCTTTTTTTGTTTTTTTACTGTGTGGTTTTACTTTTCACTTTGTGGTTTTTTTTTTTACTGTGTGGTTTTACTTTTCACTTTGTGTTTTTACTGTGGTTTTGCTTTTCACCTTGTGTTTTTTTTTTACTGTGTGGTTTTTCTTTTCACTTTGTGGTTTTTTTTACTGTGTGGTTTTTCTTTTCACTTTGTGTTTTTACTGTGTGGTTTTACTTTTCACTTTGTGTTTTTACTGTGTGGTTTTACTTTTCACTTTGTGTTTTTACTGTGTGGTTTTACTTTTCACTTTGTGTTTTTTTTTTACTGTGTGGTTTTACTTTTCACTTTGTGTTTTTACTGTGTGGTTTTACTTTTCACTTTGTGTTTTTTTTTTACTGTGTGGTTTTTCTTTTCACTTTGTGTTTTTTTTTTCACTGTGTGGTTTTTCTTTTCACTTTGTGTTTTTACTGTGGTTTTACTTTTCACTTTGTGTTTTTTTTTACTGTGTGGTTTTTCTTTTCACTTTGTGTTTTTTTTTACTGTGTGGTTTTACTTTTCACTTTGTGTTTTTACTGTGTGGTTTTACTTTTCACTTTGTGTTTTTACTGTGTGGTTTTACTTTTCACTTTGTGTTTTTTTTTACTGTGTGGTTTTACTTTTCACTTTGTGTTTTTTTTTTACTGTGTGGTTTTTCTTTTCACTTTGTGTTTTTTACTGTGTGATTTTACTTTTCTCTTTTTCTGGACACATTACCTCATGAAGAAAAGCCTGTCCTTTTGATATTATGTGGCATACCTGTCCTTTTTACTAGATGTGATGAAATGATATTGAGTAAACCAATGTGGATAGACTTTTCTTTCTTCTGTTGGACACATCATCATGTCAGCTATGCAAGAGCAAGCATTGTAGCAGCATTTCCTTTGTGGATAATTTCATATCTGCTGAAAACGTTCTCATATCAGTGTTTGAACCCCATTTTAACCCATTGAGATGTCTTCTGTCAATCTTTTATTTAACATTTCTCTAACCTCTAATGATGAAAGCCCAGCGATGCTCAGGAGAATGCAGCATGGAATCAATTACAAAGTGAATTATGTCATTTGTATTATTGTTATTATTATTATTGCTGTTTAATCTTAAGAAACTATTTTTAAATGTATAAACAGACGCTGCACTGAATATCTTAGCCAACTATATAAAAACACAACTATTTTTACATTCCTTTTTATTGTTTTGTTTTTCTACTATGTACACACATACACACACACACACACACACACACACACACACACACACACACACACACACACACACACACACACACACAACACCCAAACAAGTACTAGTACACCCAGACAGCAGGATTTAGAAAGACCCACTGATGGGAAAAAGCAACCTCCATAACAAGCTGTAGAGAAATACACACAATATGATTTTCAGACTTCCACTAGAGGGCAGCATAGCCTACTTTATACATATTTCCACTTCACTTTTCATAAATATTAATTTGGCTTTCTCTGCAAAGCAATGAACAGCGATCACATGACAAACGATACAGATAAATATAAATAACAGTAAGTGGTTTAAATAAAAATGTTACTATACTGACCCAGATCACAAAACCTCAGACGCATGATTGACATGACCTCAGCAGATACCTAATTATTCGAGTCCAGCCTCCGTCTGACATTATCCCATCCTACGAGTGAATGCAAAGCATAACACACATCTCAATGCTTCCACCTTTCTGGAACTGATTAGCAACCCCACTGTTACAAAACTTGCAAGATACTTATTCCAACCCTTTCAAAGTTCTGAGTTGTTCTTGGGGCAGTTTCATTACATACATGTATTGCAAAGAATGATCTGGGCCCCATGTCATATTATTTTTGTATTATTATTGTCTGACAATCTCGTATGTAGCATTTTTGTTCCATAATAAACACATCTCCAACAACAAATGATTTTGAAATCCTTCACTTGTTTACAATTACCCCCAGACTCGTCTATCAGCACGCATTTTCGTTTTTAATGAGGTGTTTTTTAATAAACGCAGCGTTGAATATCCTTACACTGTATAATATAAAAGTAAAGCAACATTCAAATTGTCCAGCCTGGTTTTTGGATAATTGAGTGTCTGCTATACCGAAGATTTTGGCTGAGCTTGAATTCTTAAGGATCTAAGCCATTCTACTTGTTTTGACTTATTCTTAAATGACTCAGATGTACCAGCCCCATTTCACAACTGCAGAACTCTCATTTGATTCAGCAGAGATATTCATGTATTGCAGAAAAATCTCGATCGTTAATAGGATTTAGCGGTCAATAATTAACAGATGTATGTTATTGGTTCCTTCAGCTGCTGGTGTGTACACGGGGCATTGCGCTGCTAATGACAGGACGTTACACAACTCCAAAGACATTGTGTCCCCAAGTATTTCCAGTCTTTGTGTATAGATATGCAGTAGATAGAGATGCCGTATGTAGATATATATGCACTGAACCAGGATTGGTGTCTGTCCTGTGTGATCTTTTATAAATGAGCATTATGTAGTGGAAAAGCATGACCAGTTAATAATAAACCCAGTACCATACTGGAAAAGTGCACATAACATTTGTTCTGCAGGCATGACTGATTCCAGTGTTAAATGAGCCACTAACTTTGTCTTTGGGCTTTCAGTGTTATATTCATTTTAGCACAATTTGAACGATTGTGTGTAATACTTAGCTGCAATATTTAATGGCATTTTTTTTTCAGCACTGTCTGAGCTTAATCTGAATTTCTGAAATAAAACCAACAAAATGATGAATAATAATTCAAATAGCTTCCTGTAGCCCCAAAGCCGTTCTCCGCACAGTGTATGCGAGCTCCAGCGGTTCAGCCTGGAACATTTACTTTAGGGATCAATACTGTACCAGTATTCTTTCGCAATGTCTGTCCAATTCACAGGAACATTTCATTTGTCTAAAAGTTGTGTAACATCTGTTACTAAATAATTAATTTTCAATACATATCTGTGTACTTAACAGATACATTTATTTTTTATTTAAACAGTTTTGACTTGTGGCATTGTCTCTAAATAATCCATGTAAAATAAAATATATTTGCAAGATAAAAAAAAACAAACAAACAAAAAATGCAAATTGGGCTCCAGTTAGCAGGTGTGGAGGGACAGGGAGGCTCTCTCTTCAGAGGCTTCTGTAAATCATTTAACAGGGGCTGCTATAGAAATGGCACTGGCATGATCCCTGAGAGCACTGGTAGCAGTTAGTGAAGAGGCATGGTCACAAGGGGCCGCCCACGTTAGCTCTCACCGGCTCAGTGCAGTCACACACACAGCAGGAGGAGGAGACTGGGGGGAAAGCACTGGTTCTCTGCTTGGTTCATGTCTCAGATCAGGACGAGGAGGATGGAGAAGTTAGGCAGCTTTCTTCTCAGGTGTGTGGTTTGGTTTGGACTGGCCTCTGCATTGGATTTCCAGCACCATGGCTATGAGGACATGGTGAGAGCTATGCTGAACGTGCAGAATGAGTGTCCCTTCATCACCAGGGTATACAGCATTGGGCGCAGTGTGGAAGGCAGACACCTCTATGTGCTGGAGTTCAGTGACAACCCAGGGATACATGAGCTCTGTAAGTAGGACAAGGTTATGAATGCACTTTCACTGTGTGCATAGCTGTGTGTGTTAAAAAAAAACATGCAGCCCAACTGATAGCAAAGCCTCTTGTAGAATCCAATCAGCAGTTTAATCGTACTGCTGCTGGTAGTAAATAACATGTTTCTCTAAAGTAGAAATGCTATGCTCCCTCCTCTATCTTTCTGTGCTTGTTGCTACACAGCCTATGCTTTTCCCTGTGGTACTGACAGCATGCTCCACGCATCCTTTTTGCCTCGGCTTTTACACTCTCATCGGCAGGTTTTACAAGGGTTAAAATGGGTTTGTTTATGGAAAGTGCCATTTGTATGTTTGTGTTTTTTTAACCAAATCTTGGGAGGCAGTTTCTGTTCAAATGTTTGAAGTGTTTTTGGAAATAGTATTTGGATTTCTGTAACAGAACCACTTCTTTGAAACATGTTAGTTCCCATCAAAAATGTTCATTGGTCCTGGGTCAGCCTAAAGTCAGAAACTGTAACCTGTGGAGAAGTATAGAAGCGTTATTTTAAGGTAAGTACTTCCGTTCAAAGAATTGCAGGATATGTTTGTGTTCTAGGATTTAGTTTGAAAACAGGAACATGCAGTGAGTGCCATTGTTTTTAAAAGGCCCCGGCACAAAGGTAATTTTTTTATTTCAATTAATCAAGCCATAGGCACTGACTGCTGACACAACCAGCAAACTACCCACATTTGGCAGCTTTGCATTACTTTTTAATGAATCATTTAAAGCTGCACGAGCCTTGTAATAATCCATACTGCCACTTGTACATATATATAAATGTTGTCTGATTCAGTAGATTATAGGTCGAATACCTGTCTCAGTTGTATACATGTGTATTGTTGTGTGTCGAGAATATGAACGCTGTGTTTTAAAACTGGTATTTTTTGAGAACCACTGCACCGAAGTGTTTGCTGTTGATATTCCTGGAGGAATGGTATCAAATATAAGCGGTTCATGTACTCCTGGGTTTCTCGCACCCGACTAACTCACACAGCAAGGAGACAGTGTGGAGTGCACACTGAGGATGATTGGGACTCATTGCTGGGAGGAGAATGACTCAAGAGATTTACTGTGGGGTGTGGGTCATGTTTGGTGCATTGGGCATAGCTGTAACACTTCCTACAGTGGTTTGATTACTTTATGGTCTGCAAACAGAACCTGCCTTAGATGTTTCGATTAGCACCCAACTGGGAGAAGACCAGATGTGAGGCCCAGAGCAGCCCCTTACTAACACACTTCACCTCTTTATATAGGGATATGAAGCAGCCCACTGTTCCTAACATGTAAGGTCCCAGGTGGATTGACACATTCTCCTAAAGGGTTGATCCGTTGCTTTCTATACTAACCAGTGTCAGCAGTTCAGTAGGAGTGTGGGGGGTTTTCGTGGAGCTTGGACAGCATATGAATGCTTTGATATGCTCAGAGGTTTGCTCCTGGTTTATCTGTAGATCCTGACTTACACATTGGGATAATAGCTTTTTATGTTTCTACTTTACGTTATATAGGGAGGGAACACAAGTGTAGAATATAAATCTTTTTTTTTTTTTTTTTTTTTTGCTGTTGTTAGCTTGGCTGAGATTGTGGATGTTCAGGGTAACAACTGTGGTCTGCAATTAATAAAACAATATCTTATGGATAATATTATTCTACACTTCCTGTCACATACATGTTTATATATTTATTCTATCACATGACATTGTGTTCATTGTTCCTCTGACCTCACCACTGCACAATACATTAGTATTTAGCATAAACATGAATGAAAACTCATTCCCTGAAAGAAACTCTTTCACCTGTTTTTCAGTACACTTCTCTATTGTATTTTCACTTGATCTGAAGTCTGTAGCTTCCTCTATCAGCTATAATCATGGGTTTAAATCGTACATCACACAAACATGAGGTTAGACGACAGTCTCCGATTCCGTAACTGAACAGACCGTGTCATTGTATCCAGAGGGAAACTCAGACACTTTCACAGTTGTTTTGTCTGTGTTTAAATTCAGGTCTACAAGCGGCCCGACTCACATGTGTAGAATCATTGTTGTTGCCAAATAGATCTCATTGCTGTGAACTCGAAGAGAAAGCTGTTTACCTTTCCAGCTGACGTTAGATCCCATTATAGCCTTTATTGTGACAACATCCCCACCCCACACACCACTCTCAATAGACCTGCACGGTTTTACAAAGCTCTGATAACTCATTCTAGACGTTTTCTCTTCAGTATACAGCAGTGTAAAAGGGGAAATGGTTAAATAAATACTTGTATGTAACAGTCTTCTTGGCTGCAAGGAAAACACTCCCCTGTTGTATTAAGAATAAACAACCCAAAAGTGTTTGCATGTGTCCTTCTGCTTAATGAGAGGCAAACGGGTTCAGCCATTTCTTATTGTTCTGGGGGAGTTATATAAACAGTGCAGCATGGGTTTCAACAGGAACCTTTCAACTTTACAGTAGCTTTAGAGTGGCGAATGCTCAGAATAAATCCAGTAGTCTAAACAGCTCTGTTGCACAGAGGTTGTTTAGTGATGGTAGCTGAGCTTTAATAGAAGGCTACCTGTAAAGCAGAGTCATTAGAAAAACACTTTACAAAAAGGGAAAATTCCTACTTTGTTGTGTGTTTCAGTGGAGCCAGAGTTCAAGTATGTGGGGAACATGCATGGAAATGAGGTCCTAGGCAGGGAGCTGTTGATTCAGTTCTCCCAGTTCCTGTGTGAGGAGTACCGGGCTGGAAATCCACGGATAACGCGGCTGATCCACGACACTCGTGTACACATCCTGCCCTCCATGAACCCTGATGGATACGAGGTGGCTGGTAAGCAGGTACAGTTGGCCTGAAAGTAATCTTTATAACGCTATCTTTATCTTGCAATGCACATAAAACTGCATTACAAGGTTCACTGCACACAGTTCTGTCAGGTTACCTTGTAACACAGCAGCAGCAACAAGCAAATACAAATGTAACATACTCTGATACTTCCAATATATTGACTACACTAGCTTTAAACACGATTTCATCAGCAGTAACAGCACTCAAGTTCTCTTTGCTTCTTATTTTCAAAGAACTGACATCATTTTTTAATTTAAAAAAAAACTTTCATTTTAGGTTTCTTGTCTGCTGAAAGAGATTAGACTACAAATCTCTTTCTCTCTGTCTCTCTCGCTTTCTCTCTCTCTGTCGCTCTCTCTCTCTCTCTCTCTCTCTCTCTCTCTCTCTCTCTCTCTCTCTCTCTCTCTCTCTCTCGGGTTGATAACTGCTTCTTGGATAGTTTTTGTTTTGAATGTAAAGAAGTTCAAACCTGTAGCTGTCACAGGAGAGAGCTGCTGACAAAGTTTTACATCACAGTCCAGGGGTGCAATTGTAAAACCAACACTGCTGTTTTCTATTTTAAGAGGTGTTTCTTGCTTCTGAGCTGCACTTTGTTACATAGGTCATGAACTGGTTATCTACATTGACGTGTTGCAGGTGGGTTTACAGTAAATTCTAAGATTAGATTACCTTGTACCTGATCATTTTAAACCCAGAAATCTTGAGTTGTGTATGTGAAATGTGAAAATAAGTGGATTTTAAGAGTAAAAGGAAATCCTCAAACAAGTGTAATAACAAAAAGTGTGATTAGAGCAGAATTTTGTTGCCTAACTAAATCAACAATTGGCCCCCGCAGCAGCGGTGTTGCTAAGGAGTGCTTGATGTGGAATCATTGATTGATTTCTCTGGATGACGTGTGTGCCTGTTCGCTGCTTGACTGGCAGGAGATGGAGACAGAAGGTTGGGATTGGCACACCTCGAAGGCACGCAGGGTTATTTACAGAGGAACCTCACGTCACTCTACCAGAAATGCACATTGAGATTGTATCATTCCTGGTGTTGACAAAAGACAATTTACAGTGTATCAGGCATTCACTCACAATGGGATAGGCTTTTCTGTTCAGGCTCAACTATTGAGCCCCCAAGAGGAACATTGAATTCTGGATTAAAGCAAACAATCTATATTGATATGCTGGTCTACAAGCACAATACCTACTGTCCAGTGTGTATCTGACCAGGGCTACAATATTTACTATGGATGAAGCACAATGCTAGTGTACAATATTACAACTGCTTAGTGATTACATTATCAATATTCTAAAATTAAATATTAGACGTGATTGCCTAACTCTGCCACATGAGTAAAAAAAAGCAAAAAGATGTTCATGAGGCTGATTTGAATTAACATTTAAAAAACTTGTGTGTGTGTGTGTGTGTGTGCGCAGTGCGCATGTGTGTGTGTGTGTGTGTGTGTGTGTGTGTGTGTGTGTGTGTGTGTGTGTGTGTGTGTGTGCGTGCGCATGTGTGTGCGCATGTGTGTGTGTGTGTGTGTGTGTGTGTGTGTGTGTGTGTGTGTGTGTGCATGCGCATGTGTGTGTGTGTGTGTGTGTCCACATCGTTCAGGGCCCCGATGCTAATGGCTACCTCACAGGCAGGACCAATTCCAGAGATGTGGATTTAAACAGGAATTTTCCAGATCTGAACGCAATGATGTATTACTTTGAGAAAAACGATGGACCGAATCATCACCTCCCCTTACCAGATAACTGGGAACAGCAGGTAAGAGACTCCTGTCTCTGGAGAGCATGTTAATGTGTTCATCTATTTTGTATTCGCTTCTAAAATGTTACTTCATATACATATTGATTTGGGATGCATGTCTCATGTTTTTTTGCTGGTACTGATAAAGACATGTGTAATACATACTGTATATTGCTGCAGAGTGTCACATCTGCTGATTTTAGTTTTTCATATTGTCTTTGCCTTCGCTTGAGAATTGTAAGGCTTGAGGCACAGTGTAGGCGATTGCCTTGAAACGCTATTGCAACACCACATATACAGTGTACTTGCATGTGCTAATATTCTTTACATTTTTGTAGGTAGAATCTGAAACACTTGCAGTGATCAGATGGATGAAAAATTACAATTTTGTTCTCTCGGCTAATCTGCACGGTGGAGCAGTTGTGGCAAATTACCCTTTTGATAAGTCTCGGGAGCCGAGGGTCAGAGGGCACCGTAAAACAAGTTACTCTGCTACAGCAGACGACAAGATCTTTAAAAAGGTAATACAAGTAACAAAATAAAACATAGATCGAAGTTTCCATGCAATAACAATAATGAGGCATTCATGGGAAATCAATAAATACATATATGTCTTGTTACAGTTAGAGAAATTGATAATGAGACATAATTATTGCTGCTACAAAACTGTCTACGAGAACAACTGCTTTTAAGAGTTTCAGACTTGTCATGCAGTCTAACTTTTCCAGCACAAAAGGGTCTCTGACGACTGATTTGTGGGGAACTGGAAAGGGCATAACTATTAGCATAGTGTTGAGCATTATTAATACCTACACAGCACACATATTTATGAATAATGGAGACCATCCTTTTTTGTCACTAGTTGGCAAGGACCTACTCATATGCCCATGGCTGGATGCACCAAGGCTGGAATTGCGGAGACTATTTTGACGAGGGGATCACAAATGGAGCCAGCTGGTACTCTCTCTCCAAAGGTGTTTCAGTTCTTGAATCTCTTTTTTAAATATTCTTCATCCTGATATGTTAAGGCAGAAACCTTCAAGGAATGTCTTAGTGTAATCTTTGGCAAGTCCCTTATCCTTGTGCTTCTGTTCTGCTGTGGGTTTAATTGGGTGCAAGAGAAAAGTTACTTGTGAATCATTCCTTCGTCAGATGTCAATCATCCCCCACTTTAGTAATGCTTACAAAGAGGCAGATATTCATTGTATATACAGTAAGTTCAGTACATGTATTTATTTATTTATTTTATCTGTGACTGCGTTTCAGTCAGCTGCAAGCTGCCTCACTCAGGAGAATGTGAAGTCTCAATGCTTCACTCTTCCTCACCTAACAGGTGCTGTTTCTCTCTGTCCTCTAAGGCATGCAGGATTTTAACTATCTCCACACCAACTGTTTCGAGATCACCCTGGAGCTGAGCTGTAACAAGTTCCCAGCAGCGCAGGAGCTGCAGCGAGAGTGGCTGGGGAATCGGGAGGCACTTGTGTCTTACCTGGAACAGGTGAGAGGTGGCATGCTGTGTCTGCAGGCAAACTTTTTACAAGTCTTAGTACTTTAGTAATGAAAACGCATCAGCGAATCAGTTTTACTTTACCTGCAGCTAACGTATTGGGTATTTCTGATTGAGTGTTTTGGAAGCTAAGAACTTCTTTACAAAATTTTTTTTTTTTTTGTTTTTTTGTTACTGGTCTTAATTTCTAAAACAGGTCAAAATTGAGTGTTCATTAGGCTTTCACAAATGATTGGCTTGTGATCACTTCCAGGTTCACCTTGGCATTAAAGGAATGGTTTACGATGAAAATAACAATGGCATTAAAAATGCAGAGATTTCCATATCCGGGATCAATCACGACATCACCACAGGTGAGAGCAAACCCAGCAGCTGACTCTCCAATATCAGATAGAGTGAGTGCCTAATCCACGCAGTCTTCATTTCCTATATGTGTGTCTTCATCCAGGTGTCGAAGGGGATTATTTCCGGTTGTTGTTACCTGGAACTTACACAGTAACGGCATCTGCAGAGGGATACCAGCCCAGCATCAGCACAGTGACAGTGGGGCCTGCAGAAGCCATACAGGTGAGCATGTATTGTTACACAAGCAGTAAGGGCTGGACACTGACTATAGGGACTGTTGCATTTGACCCTCTGGTAATGCATAGACTGTACATGTGTCACGCTTTCGAATTTTACACAGAACTGCCTGCCAGCATGTCACATTAACATTTTAACTATTTATATATATATATATATATATATATATATATATATATATATATATATATATATATATATATATATATATATATATATACACACACACACACACACACACACACATATATATATATATATATATATATATATATATATATATATATATATATATATTCTTGTTCATATATATCTCTTGTTCAAAGTGTTTGAAACTTTATGAGACTGTATTCATATCGGTCCATCATTTCGCATGAAATAATGTTATTTATTTAAGTTTACTCTTGGCTATATAATCTTGTCTCATTACCACCACTGTGTACCTAATGAAACAGCCAGTGCTGTGAAAAGCAAACAGACAGCAGTGCATGGTTATGTCTGACTGCAAAAGAATGAAACATGCTACAATGTTTGAATGGTTTCAGTGAAGCCAGTATTTAGATCTTCTGCTCTCTTTAGATTAATTGAATGGACTCCGCTGTACTGTGTATGTTTCAGAATAACAAAAGTGTTTTTCTCTTTGTTTTCAGTTACATTTTTATTTGAAAGCTGCTTCCCGGGAAACCTCCAGTGAAACACAGAGTGCTGGGAACAACAAGAAAGTCCCTTCACATAAAATGGCGCCCAGATGAGAGACTCACTGATACATTCTGCAGAGCAAACATCCTCAACCTTCATTGCAGAAAGAGATCAAATACAGACGGCCTTCTGCTTTAGAAATATATATATATATATATATATATATATATATATATATATATATATATATATATATATATACTTCCACTTTCTTTGTTTAACCACAGAATAGTGTATTGGAGTATTCTTTTTTTATCGACTGGCCTTATTTTGTTACACCTATCCTATTTCAAACGTATCATAGAAAGTGTAAAAAGCAAGAATTCAAGCAGGAGCTTATGTGCAATTAATTCAGTGCATCTATGAAGGACTGCTCGGGTTTCTTCATGTGTTTGATGTACTGTAGTAGCAGAGATTCAAGGACATAGCAGTTTTGTTTTAACATCACATCTGTTCTGTCCAGTTGTGAACCAAATAGGGGAGCCACATTGTTTTTTAGAAATTGTCCTCCCCTATAAAGGTCTCAATGTGAAAAAAAAGCTAAATGAGAAATGTAACTACATCAGTATGCTTATGTATATGAAAAAGCTTTTTTTTTACTCGCTGCCTATTAAGATTAAACATATCTATACATACTTGGTTCCGTCATTCCTTGTGAAAATAATATTAAAGATGAAAAAGTTTGCTCAAATCCCTAACTGAAATGGTTGCAGGGGGAAATCCTCTGGACAGGACACTTTACTCCCTGACAGTCTGACCTTTCAGTAATAATTAACTGTGACATAAACAGGAAATGCTAATAAGGGAGCCAGAGCAGAACATAATGCTGAAATTGGAATGAACAAATAAAATCCAGAAAGAACCAGAAACAGCATAAGGTGAACAGCTGCATATGGAAAGTGTCTGGATTGGTCATTCCACTCAAGGTGGCAATGTTGAACGCAGTTAATGGTCCTATTGAAGAGAAGCTGGAGGTGCTGGTTTGCGCTGGGAAGAACTCTTTTAATGTCTATAACATACAGTATGATTTCAACTCCCTCCAAATTCCTCATGTTCTCTAGAACGACTTCACACACTGCAGCGATTTACAGAATGGCCACGGGAAAGCCTAAACACCCTTGCATTAGCACTCTACCAGGCACAGATCCAGTGGCTGAAGGGGTAGTGAGAACCCTTTCTAATCCTCACTGACTTACCCTTACCCTCGGTATTACTGTTTCTGTTAACAAGAACAAAGGTTTGTAAACTTCAAGTAATTGAGCAGTGCTTGAATGAAAGTATGTATCAAAGTTAACGTTTTCTGAAATATGGTGGGAAGATAAAACGAAGCAGTGATTTTTTTTGGACAAAACCAATTATGAAATGTGAATGAGAGAGCTGTGAATCAGATGTGTGCAGTCATTCACTGACAAACACATAATAGCCAGTACTGTTTACTGTAAATACAATAATCCTGCAAAAATGAGGCTTAAACAGTGAGGCAGCAGCACCGTTGCAAAAACTGTTGCAAAAAAAGGGTTAATTTTTATTGGACAATACCTATCATTTATTAGAGCTAGAGGTACAGCTGTGTACCAAATGTGAAGCCAATATCTCAAAGCGTGTCATCTTTATCACCCTGAAAACAAAAAGTCACATGACCACAATGTAGCACCCATATTGACACCAGGTCAAAGTGAAAGAAAACGAGAGGCCCATCTAAGCTCATCCAATTCCTCGCAGCTGATTGCTCTCAGAACTTTGTCAAGTCGAGTCTTAAAGGATCCCAGTGTTTCTGCCTCAACAACATGACAAGGTAATCCATTCCATCCCCTCAACACTCTCTGTGTGAAAAAGTGCCACTTTCAACCACATGGCTTGGTAACCCATTCCATCCCCTCACCACTCTCTGTGTGAAGAAGTGTTTCCTTCCCTCTGTCCTAAGTCTATTTCCACTTAAATTCCAGCTGTGTCCCCTGGTACTGATTTATGTACTGCGCTTAAAGTAATGGTTTGGGTTAACTATGTCAATTCCTTTTAAGATTTTAAAGCCCAATCTTTTACAACACTGAGATCTTTCTCATGGTGTGCCTGTTCTAGTTTTAACCCCCTTTACATTTGGATCATGCATTGCTGTGACTGGCGTGTAGTGCTTTACATTTGTTGACACTGAATTTCATTTGCCACGTTTCTGCCCAGTACTGTATGCTGCCTTTATCTTTTTGCATGTTTGGCTATCCTTTACCTTGCCTCTGTTGTCTGCATTACTAAGCTGTGACATCTAGTGGAATTTATTACAGAGTATCAGACAGACTCTGGCTATCACAGGATCCTAGACCATTTCACTATACAATATTCTCACTCATGTTTTCTGGTTACCTAAAACTAGACTTCTAAATCTAAGTACTGCCAAATTATACAGAAGCAGTTGTTGGATCTCTACAGGTAAACACAATGGTTGAATCCATATGCATCATTATGAACGTCAACATAACAGGCAACTGTAAATAGTAAAATAACACCATAGAACCTTACCGTATCATGCTCTAGTACTTTGTGTTGGTATCATAGTGGCTCATGCTAGATTTTTTTTTCTTTCAGATATGAGACTGTATTGTAGTATGCTGATATATCCCCTAGATGGCAGACTTAACATTCACTTTTTTAAAAATTAAAATCAATGCAAAACACACGCTTGTGTGGGAAATAATCCAGACTTTTTTTTTATTATTTCTAGTGATAGCTTTTTCTGTTCTTAAGATGTTTGAACAGGAAAATGGCTGTCATCACACATTACTGTTTGTATGTCATTATCATACGTTTCCAGTGTTTTCTGCAGCTTGTTATAAACACTACAAAACTACAGAAACTGTCTACGTGGAAACAGGACTCCAACAAACATGTTGCTGATTGCAGCACACCTATGCATACGCTATTGCATAGAGTGCTATAGAGGCAGAATTCAGCTGCCAAACTGGGAAGAATCTGGTTCTCCCAGCATCCCGCAGATTCCAAGCTGTTATACAGCTTTAGTCTGTTTATCCGGTTAAACAGATTCCCTGATTCCAAGGTCACACGTGTGCGGTACATAGGCTTTCTGTCCCTTTTTGTTGCACACAACACATAGCGTGCAAAACACATTGAGCTTGTAACAAAAAGCAGCCCTCTACATATTTATCAACTCAAACTACAATAGCTGTTGACTGTAGCTGGGCTTCCTGTTATTTATATTAACCATATGATGTTGTGCAGGCTCAGTCGTTGAATAAAATGTATAAGGGCAACTGAGACATATCCTATGAATCCAGACTATTCTATTTTTTTTCAGAGCACTTGGTAATGGAATGAGTCATGTTGTGATTGGGCTGCTGAAGTCTGGCATTCAGTCAGCAACATTCTCTGCAGCATCAACATTTCTGAGTTGTGAGACAAACTTCACTCCATTTCCCAGCAGTTTCCTACAATTGTAATTCTGTTAAGAGAAAAAAATTAAAACATAAATATCAGACAAGGGCGTGGGTTAATGCATATGAGCCTGGGATTAGACCAATTTGAGTTCAGTGCTCTCAGCATAGCCCTTAGTTGACACTTCAATCACAGAACCACTACATAATCCTACACCATTCTCACTGAGCACCATTACACGTTCCATTTTAGTTTTGTCAGACCACAAAACTTTTTGCCACATGGCTACAGAATCTCCTGAGTGTTTTTTTGCATACTTCAAATGGGATTCAAGGTGGGCTTTCTTGAGTAATGGCTTCCTTCTTGCCACCCTACCATACAGGCCATATTTGTGGAGTGCTTGGGATATTGTTGTCACATGCACACTTTGACAAGTCTTAGCCATTAAAACCTGTAGCTCTTGCAAAGTTGCCATTGGCCTATTGGTAGCCTCTCTGATCAGTCTCCTTCTTGCTCGATCATCCGGTTTGGAGGGACGGCTTGATCTCCAAGGGATATTCAAGGTCTTTCATATTTTTTTATACCTATCCCCTGATCTGTGCCTTTCAACAACTTTGTCACAGAGTTCTTTTAAAAGCGCCTTGGTGCTCATGGTTGAGTTTTTGCTTTGAAATGCACTACCCAGTAGAGGGAACCTACAGAAACTGCTGAATTTATCCTGAAATCATGTGAATCACTACAATTTAACACAGGTGGAGGCCACTTAACTTGGTGTGTGATTTTGAAGGCGATTGGTTACACCTGAGCTAATTTAGGATTGCTATTACAAGGGGGATGGACACTTATCCAGCCAAGCTATTTCAGTTTTTATTTTTAATTAATTTTCTACAAATTTCTAAAACATTTTTTTCACTTGGAAGTTGTGGGGTAGGATGTGTGGATAAATGAAAAAAAAAAAAAAACATTTTAATGCATTTCAATTCCAGACTATAAGGCTATAATGAACTGTAGCGTGTGTGTGTGTGTGTGTGTGTGTGTGTGTGTGTGTGTGTGTGTGTGTGTGTGTGTGTGTGTGTGTGTGTGTGTGTTTACCAAACATCTCTCATTTATTGTACATTTCATGTCGATGTTTTTTTATGAAAGATTGCATGAATAGTCTTGTACAGTTTCAGCAGTCTTTCTATTTCGTGTACAGTACAGCCCTTCTGGAACTTGGCGCTTTGTCAACAGAAACGAAGTATCACAAAATAACTAGCTCTGACTGCCAAGTAATACTGATGCATCACAATGCTAACCAGCCTAGTGTCATTACACTAAGCCGCTCAGGGATGACTGGCCTTTATGACTTGTGGCCACTCAGAGGGATTCATGAAACATAATCTCATGGGAAAATAATAGGAGCGATCCCTTGAGAGTCATTTGCTCAGAAACAACAGTTTGGAAAGCCTTTTAACAAAATACAACGAACTTCACTTGTACCATCGACTAGCTGAAATTAATAGTAACTTCATATTCTTAACTGACCATTACTAAATGATGAAACGCAGTTGTAAAATGCCTGTTAGCAACTTATTAAAAGTTAATATATTGTGTCCAATAGTAATAACAAAGAATATTTTAGTTTGTTGGACACGGTGTCCGTTACCATATTGACCCACGCTGCATGCTGCAGCTATATATTTATAGGCAAATATTAACGTGTGGTTTTGTTCTCGGGTTAATAAAATATGTAGGTCATTAACTCCCTATAATTAAATTTACGAAATGTCTTTGCATGGTACTCTACTGTACTTGCATGAGGAGTTAATGAGTTAGAGAAAGGCTTATTTGTATAACGGCAGCGCTACAGTCAGAAACACCCTATCAATAAACTTGAGGTGAGAGTCTCCACAGGATAGTATAGGGTTTTTGTTTATTTGTTTGTTTGTTTTTGTTATCTGTGTTACATTGAGTTAGTTTGTGAAATGTGTTCTGGTAAGTACAGAAAGGACAGCAGCATTCACATCAGTCAGTCCGTCTGCCTGCTTCTTGTTTGTTTTTTGTTTCAGTTTGCAAACAACGACAAATAAATCATGTTGCACAGCACTGGTATGTTGTGTTCAGGCAGAGTGAAGACAGCCCCTCTGAGGCGAAGCGAGGCCCCGGTGTTAGACGTGTGTTGATGTCAGCACGGAGGGAGGCTGCCTGCCTGCGGTACTTTCACTGTCACAGCTGATCATGACAGAGGGCAGCATTGCTGAAGCTAGATTCAACGAGAAACGCCGTGGGAGTGTGCTCTGCACGGGAATGCGTTATTCTTCATAGAGTTTAGCATTCAAGAAGCGGTACCAAGCAGACCGGCAAATATACAGACTGGGAATGTGCTAAAACGTTGTAAGTACGGCAAAAAATAAATAAAACGGTATGTAAAAAATTAGGACGAGTCCATTCAACACAGCCACGAAGACACAAGAAACCTGCACAGGCAGGTAAGTAGAAACTGGAGAGGCTAAAATTGACCTTGTCTTATGCAATATGAAAAAAAAAAAAAAAGTACAATACAAAATCGCTGCAAAAAGAGGTGACATGTATTTAAATCTATTAAAATTGATCACGGTAACATAGTTCTTATTAAATCAAGCTACTGTATTAAACACACTGTGTGCGTGTAGTATCTGCGTTATCTCAGCTGGCGATATGAAAAAGACGAGCATTATGAATCCAGTCAAATCTATTGACTATATATCCACACTGATTTGCTAAGAAAAACCTCACAGCGTTGTTGTGGGGTGGTACATTAACGATAGCTTATGTGTGAATTGTATTTGATTAAAACGGTCTTGGATTGGAATGCACACATATCACGTGTGCATCCCACGTGTACTGTGTGTTCCATCTGGTAAACACGTTGTGAATGAAGCTGTTAGTGAAAACACGATCTCTAATGTTATTATAGCTGTAAGTAGATTTTACTTTGGACAGGAAACGGCCAGCCACAGTTATAGAGTTACATTGTAACAAACGGCGATATCCGGTCGAAGAAACATTTCAGAATGCAAGTTAGTATTTTGATGTTTAATATTAAATTGATTGGTCATTTTTGGATTACAACCCATGCTAATAGAGGCCCCACTCAGAGTACACGATGCTGCATTAGTGTTGCACTGCAGATATTTCTGTGTGTAGGCATGCATTGTATATTACAACCTTATGTATTTTGTGAAACGCAATGTAAGTGATGGATTTCATCATGTACTGTAGATAATGGAATAGTCAAGGTTATCAGTTAGTTGCATGGTATCCACTACGTTTATTGAATACAGTAAATTGTATTGTAACATGACACTGTTATCTTCAATTACTGCAGTTACTTATTACAGATGCCTTAAATATTTTACTTGTAATCTATCTGTATTGTGTTATACAATGTGGAATTCACAATTGATTCTGACAGTGATTCCTATCGATTTTTCGATTACTTTGTTACCATATGCCCTTGACAGTGTTGTAGTTGCTGCAGTAGTTTCTAACTGCAGCTTGGGTTGCTGCACAGCAGTGCTGACCCATCATTCTGATATTGTGTTATTTTAAAATGTTGTGTGCATGTAAATGCAGTGTTTTTCTTTAAAGTAGTTAAATGGTTTTTCTGATGCTGGAGCTTGATAAAGACATGCTGATTGGGTTTAAGGCATGCCTGACAGAGGAAGAAAACTGTATGCTGTAGTTGTGCAGTTTTCTGCTGTGTAGCCTAAACTAATCATCAGAATAAAGTACTGAGTGATTGTTGCACTCTACAGAGGTGTTTGGGGAAACCCCGAGCCAGTGTGAGGTGTTTGGAAGTGGTGTCTTCACACAGTTTTTGGCAGGAATCTTCACACTATGAATGGAAGCCCAGACCAGAGCATAATAATAATATGTAAATGATGCGGCTGCATCGTCCAATTAGTGATGCCCATTCTCCTCATAATAATAATATGTAAATGATGCGGCTGCATCGTCCAATTAGTGATGCCCATTCTCCTCATAATAATAATATGTAAATGATGCGGCTGCATCGTCCAATTAGTGATGCCCATTCTCCTCACACTGACGCTATTGCTGTGCAAGGACTAGATGAGCCCACAGCTAAACTAGGTACCCTTAAAGGAGTGTTACTGCAACCAGGGCTATAAAATCCCTTTCCTAACCCATGCACGCTTTATTAACATTATCACTGGACACCCCCTTTTTAAAATCCCTTTCCTAACCCATGCACGCTTTATTAACATTATCACTGGACACCCCCTTTTTAAAATCCCTTTCCTAACCCATGCATGCTTTATTAACATTATCACTGGACACCCCCTTTTTAAAATCCCTTTCCTAACCCATGCACGCTTTATTAACATTATCACTGGACACCCCCTTTTTAAAATCCCTTTCCTAACCCATGCACGCTTTATTAACATTATCACTGGACACCCCCTTTTTAAAATCCCTTTCCTAACCCATGCATGCTTTATTAACATTATCACTGGACACCCCCTTTTTAAAATCCCTTTCCTAACCCATGCACGCTTTATTAACATTATCACTGGACACCCCCTTTTTAAAATCCCTTTCCTAACCCATGCACGCTTTATTAACATTATCACTGGACACCCCCTTTTTAAAATCCCTTTCCTAACCCATGCACGCTTTATTAACATTATCACTGGACACCCCCTTTTTAAAATCCCTTTCCTAACCCATGCACGCTTTATTAACATTATCACTGGACACCCCCTTTTTAAAATCCCTTTCCTAACCCATGCATGCTTTATTAACATTATCACTGGACACCCCCTTTTTAAAATCCCTTTCCTAACCCATGCACGCTTTATTAACATTATCACTGGACACCCCCTTTTTAAAATCCCTTTCCTAACCCATGCACGCTTTATTAACATTATCACTGGACACCCCCTTTTTAAAATCCCTTTCCTAACCCATGCACGCTTTATTAACATTATCACTGGACACCCCCTTTTTAAAATCCCTTTCCTAACCCATGCACGCTTTATTAACATTATCACTGGACACCCCCTTTTTAAAATCCCTTTCCTAACCCATGCACGCTTTATTAACATTATCACTGGACACCCCCTTTTTAAAATCCCTTTCCTAACCCATGCACGCTTTATTAACATTATCACTGGACACCCCCTTTTTAAAATCCCTTTCCTAACCCATGCACGCTTTATTAACATTATCACTGGACACCCCCTTTTTAAAATCCCTTTCCTAACCCATGCACGCTTTATTAACATTATCACTGGACACCCCCTTTTTAAAATCCCTTTCCTAACCCATGCACGCTTTATTAACATTATCACTGGACACCCCCTTTTTAAAATCCCTTTCCTAACCCATGCATGCTTTATTAACATTATCACTGGACACCCCCTTTTTAAAATCTCTTTCCTAACCCATGCATGCTTTATTAACATTATCACTGGACACCCCCTTTTTAAAATCCCTTTCCTAACCCATGCACGCTTTATTAACATTATCACTGGACACCCCCTTTTTAAAATCCCTTTCCTAACCCATGCACGCTTTATTAACATTATCACTGGACACCCCCTTTTTAAAATCCCTTTCCTAACCCATGCACGCTTTATTAACATTATCACTGGACACCCCCTTTTTAAAATCCCTTTCCTAACCCATGCACGCTTTATTAACATTATCACTGGACACCCCCTTTTTAAAATCCCTTTCCTAACCCATGCATGCTTTATCAACATTATCACTGGACACCCCCTTTTTAAAATCCCTTTCCTAACCCATGCACACTTTAATATTCATCACCCCCCCCCCCCCCCCCCCCCCCCCCCCCCCCCCCCCCCCCCCCCCCCCCTTTAGGTTTTTTTTTATTTATTTATTTATTTTTTAAATACCTGCCTGTTCCAAACTGAAGTCTATAATACAAGCAAGGCACAGCAATTACATACTGCAGATGTAGTTTGTTTGCAGATAGTGAGTGTAGAGTCCTTACTGTAGTCATATGTATAATATGGAATCTGTCCCATTGCCTGGTTTTGACAGGTGAGTTGATGCCGTCAAACTCCCTGCTGTTTCAACACGGGTGACGTTCCTTACAGTTACATATACGCATTCAGTGTATACTATTAGCACACTGGAAGTGCTGTAGCTTATACTTTAATAGGAACGCATAGACAAGGGGCTTTAACCCTAATTAAAGGACATGCTGAACTTGGAAGAATGATTCAGTAGTATTATGTGCTGCAATTACAAGGCAGCAGAGAGGTCAATTATTTATACTCACTGCCACATGTATCCAGTGACATATAACAGAATGGGTTGGGCTGTTTGTCCAGTACACACAGGCTGTGAATTTTGAGGTTTTATTTAAAGGTTCGTTGTGCATTAGAGGTGTCAGTAAATCATAGGTTTCTGACATGCAATTTGGAGAGCTTTCAAACGGTGCTGAACCCGATATCTAGTCTTATTTTCTGTTTCAAAAGTGCATACAGTATAGCGGTTTGAACATGAAACACTAGGGATTACATATACTGTATTTTAAGCAGTGTTAATTTCGATATACTCTCGTCGGTTTATGCTTTTTGTACTGTACCGTATATGGTGCCACATGCCCTCCTGACGAGCCCTGCTCCTGGAAAATAATATACTGTTTGTGCAAGACCAACTGCTGCATTGTAGTCTTATGCAATGCTACCCATAGCAACTCGCTGGTGCCGCCATAGGGACTGTATTTATAGTACGCTGTTTTCTGCTGGGATTTGTAATTGAAAGTAATGAACTGTATTCACATGATTCATGCCAACAGTGGAGACTCGGCTCCTGTGTTCAGTCCGGTTCATTGTCATTTTGAGCACAGTTCCCATGTACTGCAGCACCTGCATCTCTGGAAGAACGGAATGTGCTCTACAGCAGTGCCAGTTTCAGAAATCCTACATGTACATTATACCTGGAATGTATGTGGGATTTTAATGCAAAGCTTGCCTGTGGAGATCTGTTCCTGGTCCTTTAACTAACTGGACAGGGAGGAGAGGTCCCTGTATAGTGTCCTGGTTCCTTCTAGCCAAGGCCTTTTTGTCTTCTCTGCTAATATACACCAATATACAGTATTAATACAATTATGGTTGACTAAAGGAAACAACCTTTATGATTATTATCAAATGCAGCGTTTAACATCCACATATCAGACTGTGTATAAATACCTCAGGTAGATGTTTTTGCACTGACCTGTGTTTGAGCATGTTACTGATACAGAAGACTACTGAGTTGAACCCTTAGTGTACACGAGAAGATAAGGTCTAGGTCTGAGTCATTGTTTATTTTTGCTGTGCTGCTTGAACTTGTGGTGTGTTTCAGGGAATGTCTACACAAAGCTTCCAACCAAGTCGTTCTCAATACACAGGCCAGCTGCAGAATTAGGCATGGTGGTGCTGTGCACGTTCTAACAAGACATGATTTCTTCTGCTTCTTTACATACATCACTCTTTGGTTGTATTCTCTCAGAACATTTTTATTTGTAAATCCATTGCATGTCTGCAAACGGCAAGTTAACTTTAGGCAGGTTGATGCCTGGTATTCTTTCAAGTCTAAATTGAAAGCATATTTTTTTAATGTTTTTATATAATTGGTTGTAGCTGGAGTGCATTGTGTATATGAGCTGTCTTGTTTTGTTTCTTAACTTTGTGCAGCACTCTGGGTTGCTATGGTGTGAAGGGCGTTATATAAAATAAATTGGTATTGTACTTTTGCATAAGTACTTTTTGAGTTCCTTTGTTTGGACACACAGTACAATTGAGGTCATTTCTACTGCCCAATTTACCAGTAATGACTGCATTATTTTGCAGACTGAGATGACAATTATAGCTACATATAAATAATATACACACTGCCTTTTATAATTTGGTATCTTTACAGTGGAGGTGTAACCAGAAATTAAGATGTTTGAGTTAGTGAAATACTCGCCTAAAGAAGTTTACAGCCAGTAAATCATTTTTATTCTTCATTTGCAAATCCTACTTTCCACCCCTTAATCAAAGCTCACTTATTCAAGGGGGTAACTCATGCATTTTTTTAATGGAAAACCCACCAATAAAAATATAAATATATATATATATATATATATATATATATATATATATATATATATATATATATATATTATAGAGAGGACACACACACACACACACATAGTTTATTCTCACAAGCTCCTTCCTCTCCTTTTGGTGCAAATGACACACTTCAGTAAAATGCTTTAAAAAAACTCGGAAGTGATACAGGAGGTGTTGAAAGCAATTAGTGTCTAGAAAGCAGGGTATTTCAAATACTAAAAGCCTATTTCAAAATAATTATACTTCACTGTTTCAATATCAGGAGCTGATGGGATAATTAGGTTTGTGTAACACACTATGCACCCCACCAGTACTGTACATGGGTGAACAGCTGATGGGTCTGCTATTCGCTCCCTACAGTACATGAATTAACGGCAGGTCCTTTGGCACGTTAGCTCTTTGATGTTATGCATCGGTTGGTCACTCTTATGATTAAAATAGAGACAATCAAGAGGCAAGACTTTTGCTTGACAGGAATTTCCCTGTGATTTAAAAAAAACAAAACAAAACAAAACCAAAAAAATCAAAAAACCTGCTGTGCATTATTAGGGAAGTGCTTTTGATGATGTGCATGTAAGGTGGACCAGACTATAGAAGAGCTTGTGCATCTCCACAGTTATTATGCATCTGTGACCCCTCCCTTTGATGACAGCAGTGTTTAAATGCTTATGCTCTACAGTTCATCACCATAGCAAAACTGTAAACAACAAAATAAAAACAATACAGGAAGCATCCAGCAATGCATTCACCTTGTTATCAGCACAGAGGGGGATCCTACGCTGTAACCCAGCATGTCTGCCAGGTGCAACACAAACTCCCTGTTGTTTGTAGTAAAGGATTCTGAGCTGATAAATAAACCAGCATGTCAGCAGATTGGATTACACTCACTCTTTATTGCTAAGGGGGCTAAAACCAATTCCAAAATGTTTTTCCAATATTACAACAGCAAGAGAACATTCAAGAGGAGGTTAAATGTTTAAGAGATAGAAATAGCAAAATCATAGATGAAGAAAAAAAAAAAAAAGCAAATATATTAAATTATTACTTTTCACAGGTTTTTACAAAGGAGGATACGGACAACATGCCCCACATGTCATCCAGTTCCAATCCAGTTTTAAATAACTTTAGCATAACCGAGGCAGAAGTGTTAAAGGGACTAGGAACTATTAAAATAAACAAATCCCCTGGGCCAGATGAGATCCTCCCAATAGTAATCAAAGAAATGAAAGAAGTAATTTACAAACCGCTAACCAAGATCAGGCAACAGTCTCTTGAGACAGGGGTGGTACCGACAGACTGGAAAATTGCAAACGTAATACCGATCCACAAAAAGGGAAAAAAAACTGAACCAGGTAACTACAGACCAGTAAGCCTGACTTCTATTATATGCAAACTTATGGAAACTGTAATAAGATCCAAAATGGAAAATTACCTATATGGTAACAGTGTCCTGGGAGACAGTCAACATGGTTTTAGGAAAGGGAGATCGTGTCTAACTAACCTGCTTGATTTTTTTGAGGATGCAACATCGATAATGGATAATTGCAAAGCATATGACATGGTCTATTTAGATTTCCAGATAGCTTTTGACAAAGTCCTGCATAAAAGATTAATTCTCAAACTGAACGCAGTAGGGATTCAAGGAAACACATGTACATGGATTAGGGAGTGGTTAACATGTAGAAAACAGAAAGTACTGATTAGAGGAGAAACTTCAGAATGGAGTGTGATAACCAGTGGAGTACCACAGGGTTCAGTATTAGGTCCTCTGCTTTTCCTAATCTACATTAATGATTTAGATTCTTGTATAGTAAGCAAACTTGTTAAATTCACAGACGACTCAAAAATAGGAGGACTGGCAAACACTGTTGCAGCAGCAAAGGTCATTCAAAGTGATCTATACAAGATTCAGAACTGGGCAGACACATGGCAAATGACATTTAATAGAGAAAAGTGTAAGGTACTGCACACAGGAAATAAAAATGTGCATTATAGATATCTTATCGGAGATACTGAAATTGAAGGACTCTATGAAAAAGACCTAGGAGTTTTTGTTGACTCAGAAATGTCTTCATCTAGACAATGTGGGGAAGCTATAAAAAAGGCCAACAAGATGCTTGGGTACATTGTGAAAAATGTTGAATTTAAATCAAGGGAAGTAATGTTAAAACTGTACAATGCACTAGTAAGACCTCATCTTGAATATTGTGTTCAGTTCTGGTCACCTCGCTGTAAAAAAGATATTGCTGCTCTAGAAAGAGTGCAAAGAAGAGCGACCAGAATTATTCCAGGTTTAAAAGGCATGTCATATGCAGACAGGCTAAAAGAATTGAATCTGTTCAGTCTTGAACAAAGAAGACTACGTGGCGACCTAATTCAAGCATTCAGAATTCTAAAAGGTATTGACAATGTCGACCCAAGGGACTTTCTCGACCTGAAAAAAGAAACAAGGTCCAGGGGTCACAAATGGAGATTAGACAAAGGGGCATTCAGAACAGAAAATAGGAGGCACTTTTTCACACAGAGAATCATGAGGGTCTGGAATCAACTCCCCAGTAATGTTGTTGAAGCTGACACCCTGGGATCCTTCAAGAAGCTGCTTGATGAGATTCTGGGATCAATAAGCTACTAACAACCAAACGAGCAAGATGGGCCGAATGGCCTCCTCTCGTTTGTAAACTTTCTTATGTTCTTATGTTCAGCTCGCCTGCGCTCGCATTGCTGCATGCTGCTTTTTGTATCTCTCATAAATCACACTTGCTCTTTGCTGCAGTGCTGAACGTGTGGTAACCAGGGGACCAGCTGTTTAGATAGCTTGTCATCTAATTGGTAGATGATCAGCCATCTAATGTCTTGAATGAGTTTACAAAGCCCTTACATCTGCACCCATGAAGGTTCACTATCCCAAAGAAATGAGCTGAAAACACGTGTACTTCCTCTTCAAACCTTGGAACTGTATGCCAAACGTTTAAGACTGTAGACTGGGCTGTGTGGGTTGTGCAGTAAGCACGCTATGAAGAAATACAAGACCTGCTGTTCATAGAGCGACTCTTTAACATACAGTAACAAGAGTGGGCAGAAGAGATGGTGAAATACTCAGCAAAGGGCTTTGGTTAGTTTTTTAACTTTTTGCATTCCTGCACATTGATAGTGAACAGACACTTCTTTTGTACCTTTCATTTCTCCTGTTCTTTTGGCAGCTGCTGGTAGCATTTGTTGCAGAAGGACTGGGTGAAACAGATGCGGCCTTCACCGCAGGTCACGCCAGGCTCTGTTTACTAAGCAGTCTCTCACAATCCTGTTACAGTTGTCTCACGTTATCCCGCCCCCTTTATAACGCATACCAGCGGCTATTCTCTCTGAACAAATGTCACCAATATAAAAACAGTGCTATTTTTACCTGTTATATCGCCACCCTGCTGTCTGCCATCCACCAACCACCAACTTCCCAAGCCAAGCAAACAGAAATATAAGCATTGTAGTTTCCCTCATTGTATCGCCAGCAAAATAATCTTGGCCAATTAAAACAAGGTTATGCAGATAGCTGTTGACTTGCTTTCGTAATCCATTGTTAACTGAACGTTCATACCAATGTCATCAACACTCCCGCTCCCAATGCAAAACAGAAAGTGCAACATGGCGAGTTGACCCTACATTTAACACCAGGGCAAGAAAAAAATCTGCATGTATGCATCTGAAAATAAGAAAGCAAGACATCGCAAATGTTTTCTCGCCTAAGTGAAGCATGTACTGTTAATCGAAGGACAATTGGAGACATTGTAATGGATAAAAACAAATGGGTTGCCTTGATGGAACGGGTTGATTTGTTTAACCTGAAAAAGTCTTAGTGCAATCTAAAATAAGTGACTTTTATAAAGCACAGTAAAACAAAAAAAAAAAGTAAGAGGTTTGTTTGTTTACTTGCAAGTTTTGCACAAGTGAAGGCTGACTGAAACTAAAGTGTCTGGTTTTGTAAACAGCAAAATAGTTTTTTTTTTTTTTTGTTTGTAGATATTCAACGTTTTTTCTTCACTGCTTAAAGAATACCGTTGAGCTTGAATTGCTTTGTGAAATAAATAGATGGCATAGTTCAGCAGGGGTATTCAGCAGGCTTACAGTCGTGCCACAAACACTAAAGTTCAAATGACCAGTACAGTTAAAACAAAAAAAATGGTACGCTTTGTTTTTATGGAATTGTTGTTTGAGTGATTTGCCACTAAATAAGTGGGCTGTGGAGTGATCATTCACTCACAAGGGCTGTGTAATGATATTAGCCTGGCCAAGAGGGTGTGTTTCAGTATTGTTGGCTGTTATGCTTAAATCTGATCTGGTATAAAATCCAATTTGGCAGAAGAGCAAAGCAAGTTATATCAGTGTCCAGGGATTACTGGTATTTATTGCTGGCATTTATTCCTTTTCTTAATTAGTTTTTTTTTAATGTAAAATTTACTGTGACTGACGTCAAAGCAGTGAATGCTTATTGTGACATATTCTCCCTGAGTAGCAGAGAGCCTCACAATCCATCACGTTCAGCCTGAGAAAGATTCCCAGTCATTTTGAAAAGAATGCTTTTTTTCCCAGGATCTTCCGTTACTCTGGAACCCTTGCTGTGAGACCTGCAGGAGAGCCCAGGAGTTCAGGTTTTAACACTAAATGTGAACCAGAGTTAGGACAAGCAGTGCCAACTGTGCAGGAGCAGCCACGCTCTGCTGGGCAAACACTGCAGGCAACTCCATGCCATGTGCACTGCACCAGAGGTCTTAAAGCTGTTGACTTTGTAAAGAGGGATTAGTGAGGTCTCTGTCTGGAGAGGGAGTCTGTGTGGCTGTTGGTGTCAGAACAGAAAGGAAAGCTTACCAATTTTACGGTCTTGCTAATTAAGTGAATTTTCTTTTTTTTGTGCCTAAAATGAGAAAAGGGGTTGTAACAAACTAAATAAGGAGTCTAAATTAGGAGGCTGTGTGGTCCAGTGGTTAAAGAAACAGGCTTGTAAGCAGCAGGTACCCAGTTCAAATCCCAGCTCAGTCACTTACTAATTGTGTGACCCTGAGCAAGTCACTTAACCTTCTTGTGCTCCGTCTTTGGGGTGAGACATTGTTGTAAGTGACTCTGCAGCTGATGCACAGTTCAGACACCCTAGTGTCATATCTTGTAAAGCACTTCATGATGGTGGTCCACTATGGAAGGTCCTGTATAAAAATAAAGGTTATTTTATTAATACATCATTGTTCTTTTGAGCATTTGTCTTTGAACCTCATCAAGCTGTAGCTGGGAATGGGAAAGAAACCCTAAATGAAACTGGGCGAAGTAGGAGCGGCTGAGGACAGCTAAGATGCACTAGTTTTGCTGCACTGCTTACAAACATGATACAGTACTGTACAGTATGTTTTCAACACCCTTGTAAGCAATAAAACACAGTTTGGGAATGCAGCATATTTTTTATTACAGTGTCTTTTATTCCTTTCTAGTCTTTTTGTAAATGTGGTGGATATGAAGCTGCCATACAGGTAATTTCTTGTCCTAGACATGTTTTCACAATCACTCCTGGATTGTGCCAGCCGTTTGGCAGGATGAGAGACACATTTTATCAGCTGTAGAGCATTGTTTAGTTTTTTTAAACTGAACGCGCCGTCTTGGTTCATTTCATGCAATGATCTTGCTGTGGTTAAGCAGACTCAGGGATGTGATGCTCCACTGTTTTTTCGGACTTGCACTGAAGCCCTTCTTTCTCCTAACAAGACTTAGTCATTGTCACTACATCATCATGTGTGGAATTGGAGCTAGTACCAGTTGCATTGTAATGGAACTCTAATGGTATGGCCTCCAGACAACTGAACCATGGTTTACAACTACAAGAGTGGAGATATTTGAGTCAGGTTATAATGTTGTTTCTTATATAAGCTAAGATCACTCTACTCTATGAGGTGTCATTCTAATATTCATTTATATACAGTCTGGGACCGTTTAGGGCAAAAGACAATAAATGGCAGGCTGCTGTGACACTTGTAATACAATACAGACATAATTACAGTGACTGGGTTTTCTATTATCTGAACGCTGCATTTTCTTACACAGTATTGTTCTAGTTTACTTAAAAAATTGTAATATAGCAGTTGTACTAAAGGTATAAGCACTGTACAATATGTATTCCACCTAGATGCCTACATATTGAAATGCTTTTGTTAATCCTGAAACTGTGCAACCAGCTGGTACTGTGGCTTTAAGTGGTGTTTTCCCAAAACTTGGCCTATTTTTGGAATGGTCCTGAGAGCCCTGGGGCTTATTTTGAAGCGTTCATGAACTAAACATGTCTTTTTGATGAATTCGTCTTTCAGTATTTTCATGGCGTTTCCTACCGCTTCCTTTGATTGAGAGTGCAGCGCTCCAGAGTTCTGGAAATCCTTGTCAGATCAGACTCAGTTCTGTCCTTCCTTTCTGCAGCTATGCAAGCTTATTGCTGCAGTTTTGCTGTACGAAACCGTCAATGTCAATGCAATCTTCTGCAATAGTAAAAGCACAGGTCGAGAGCCTGAAGCGTGTTTGTATGTAGTTTGTAACACCAGTAAATGGTCAAGAGACTGCAGTGGATATTGTGTTTGATAAGACTTTGTGGTAGACTTGTAAGGGCTGTACAGTAAGAAATTGAGTTATTCAGAAACCACAGCTCAGTTGCAAATTCATATTGCACTGTATTACTTTTATTAAATAAGACAAGAATTGTATTGCATAAGACAAACACTACTAACTGTGTGTATCCAAGTAAAGATACACTGTTACATAAGTATCCATCCTTGTATAACTGTGGACATTGAAGCCAAATCTCTATTATAAATAGGGCTTCTGTTTTTATTCATTTCACTTATCGGTGCTTATTTTTTAGCTATTTTCAAGTTATAGGTAAATCGTTTTTGCTTTTCAGAGCTTTTGCGTTTTTATATACAATATGAAATTATTGTTTTCGGTTGCTTTAGTTTTTTTCTGTCACAGTATGTATAGTAACTCGACAGTACTTGAACACTTCAATTGTACCTTCTTTCCTTTGCTGTCTTCCACATGTACATCGTTATGGTCACTGGAATATTCTTCTGGAGTATTTGTGTGTTTTTAGCATTTTGTTTACATTTTGCCACAATTTGCAATTCTTTTTTAAATTCCACGAGCGTGCGACTGTAGTGCTATAGCTTGTAATCTCGTTCAAAATCTTGTGTTACAAACCAGCGTGTTACAATCCTCCCATAGAAATGTAGGGATTTGCTGCCTCTCAGTAGTTGGGGTGGGTTTAAAGTATTCAAAATGAATCAATGTGATAGTGACAATGCCTAACTGCACTGGGGAGTTGTTGTTGTTTTATTGTTTTGTTTTTTTTTATTTTATTTTTTTAGGGGTGAAGTCAATGTGAATTGATTACCATTTCCAGTGTGTCGCTGTAACCGCGGCACGCACACGCACACGCACGCACACACACGCGCACACACACACACACACACACGCGCGCGCACACACACAATCACTCTTTCAACTAAGTACTGTACTGTAAAGCAACTGAGGGAACATGTGAAGGTTAGCTCTGTACATGTGTCTTAAAGCATCTTCCCATTTATATTTACACAGAGCCTTGTAAGATCCTCAGTCCTAAGCTACTGCAGATATTTAAAAATAATACCGAAACTAAATGATATGTTTGGCTTTGTGACTGTCCTTGGGATGCAGCTTCATTGAAACGATAGCAGGGGTCAGTGTGCAGTCCCAGATCTCCCTGGGAGATATAGAAAATGTTGTACTATCCAGCTCTGGTTTGGAAACTCTGGCTTTCTTGTTCATGTTTTGTGGTTGAACAGCATTACCACAAATCGATGAGGTCAGACTTCTAACACAGCTGTCAATTTTAATCAAAATTGGAACTTGCTGCACAGTGTCAATGAGGCTGGGTGATGAATACTGTACCATCTCTCACAATGGTATACATTGTTTACATTGCAAATGGTTTCAGCTAAACTTCTAACTACCGTAGTACTGCTGAGAATTGTTATTGGTGTGCTTATATGTATTTATTTATTAATTTTTGAAGTGTTGTGTTGTCAGAATGGCCTAATCAGACTGTGAAATAACAAAGCATCACTATATAAACAGCAGTGGCCAGTGTTTTTTTTTGTATTGTAGCCATTATCTGTTCAATTTAAACAAACATCTAAAACATCTTCTTACAACAAAAGAAAACACTGCAAGGCCTATGTGGTGTGTGCTGGTGCAGTAAATCATTTTCATTTTTTTTTTGGTTTTTTTTTTTTTTGTCGGGACATTGTATTCTTTCCCCTAACCTGCTTTCCACTGTAGCACTTTGTACTGTGATCCACAAGGGCTGGCTCTTGCTACTCTGGAAAGCTGAATCAGCAGTGGCCCTAGGAAACCTGTAATAAGCTGGGTTCAGTTTCTGTCCTTCCTTTATGAAACTCTTACAAAGAGCTAAAAACAGCACATGGAGTACAGCTACTGAACTGTTTTCAGGACACAGTTCAGAACAAACCACACATCTGTAGTGTCAGTCCAGTCTGGATTGACCACATTGGAATTGCACCCAATCACGAACCTGACACCTGGAGCCTCAGTGACTGACAGCAAAGTCAAGCAAACTATTAAACAAGATCACTGAGAAACAAGCCACCTGTTGATCTCAAAGTGCTTTCTGTTGTTAGCGTCCAAGTCGTTGTCTCTAGATGATGTAGAAGAAACATCTGTAGCTTGATTCTAGCAGTTGTGTTTACTTTATCTCTTTGAAATTCCTATTGAACCCTTTTCTTCTTTTTGTTTTTCAAAGGACAGTACACAAGCTGAAGTTCTCTAATAACCAGTGACTCCTTCAAACAGAGGAGGCTCTGTTCCTAGTGCTGGAGAAACATGCACTTTAAGAAATTATACCTTAAAAGAGTTTAACTGTTTAGTTTTAGATTGCTAGTATTTGGGTTAATTTAGTTAGTTAGTAAAAGTCAGTTTGGGTTTAATATTAATTACTGGAGCAGGTAGACAGATGGTAAGGGGAAAGCTTTTGAAGTGCACCAAATGGCAATTTAAAAAGGGACCCTGTGTTTTGCCAGAGAGAACACTTTGGGGGCTAAAACCTTCGAAAGCTGAAACAATCTCCTGCCTTCCTTATCTTTATAACATCAGGGTTTCCCGAGTGGAACATCAAGCAGGCTTTGATGTTACAATCCCTTCAGGTAATAAAATGACAGTGGACCCGCTTGGTCAGTGATATTCTCATAGGTTGAGGAATAACGGGTGCTGTCTAAGAGAAGCTGTATTAAATCCCCACATTGTGTTGGCTTGTTGATTCTGTTTTGACTTGTGCTTAGGGAAAATGGAATACCCAACTGTTCGACTGTATTGAATAAAATATCTTTGTTGAAATCTACAACAGAGTTCAGAATCACAATAATTATTTATATTGCACAAATAATAACTAACCTTTATTTTATATCAATCCCTAGTGATTTAAATAATGTTCTCTTTGTCATTTTATGAGACTTCTCTAGATTTTCGGAACAATTTGTTTTGGCTCGCTCTCCCATTTCCTTCCTTACACTGAACCATCGCCCCTTTTGTGAGCTCTGTCGTGACAGCCTCTCTGTTTCTCAGTTAAAAACCATTTGACTGGTACAGTAAATGTGCATACAAAACCAAAAACAAACAAACGAACACCTTAAGCCTACGAGTTAACAGTTTTTATAAGAAACAGGAGTGTACTGTTATGTTGATTCCAGATCTTTTTCTCAAGCTCGTGTGTGACACCTGCTGGAAAGTAGGGGTAGTCCACCTGCTCAATATTTCCATTCTGTTCTTTTTTTTCCCCCCATTGGTACAGAACTGCAATATTTGATACAGACATGAGGAATAAAGACTGCTACTGCATTTGGTTGAAACACATTAAGTTGTTAGTGAATGCTAGCTGTTAGTTATTGTAGATGTTTTCTCTGTGGATCTATACACTCCCGCTATACTTGTCACTGACCCTGTGTTTGTCCAGCAGTCTGGTGAGTGATGGAGTCGGGGACCGTGGTGCGCGCTCTGTTCCAGTTCCGCCCCAGCGTCTCCGAGGAGCTGCCACTCTTTCCCGGTGATGTCATCGAGGTGCTCAGAGTGGTGGATGATTTCTGGCTGCTTGGAAGCAAAGGTGGAGTCACAGGTACTGCACCGATCAATGCATTCAACTTCAATTAACAAACAGATCGACTTAGTCTTTTGGAAAATTAGTTTTTGGAAAAATGTTGGGGGGGGTGGCGGGGGGAGTTGAGTGCTGCCTGAATAGAAATGTGTGTTTTGAATGAAGTGTAAGCAAGTGCCTCCAGGTCTCATTGAAAGGTTCCTCAGCTGGGTTGTGTTCCTTTTCCCAGGGCAGTTTCCCAGCACGTTCGTGGAGGCCGTTACCATTCCCAGCACAAAACAGGGCGAGAAACTCTACGTCTGCATCAATGACTTCAATACACTAGATGTTGGCAATCTTCCCATTAAAACAGGTGAAATCCTTTCAGATCCCTTGAGACGTGACATCTGATTTTCAAGTAGGTTCTGGATGGTAAACACAGTGTGCTGCTGGCAAAGTTTCATCTCGTATGTGATACACCCAATGACGATTACAGGGTTAAAGACTGCATCCCTGTCTCACGACTTCATTAAAGTTGTATTCATTTACCTTACCTCTCTGCTCAGGCAATATTTTGCTGCTCTTTTTTCCAGTGTAGCTTAACAAAGGGGGTGGGCTACTTCACCTTGTAGGTTCCACAGTTCATTGTTTTATGTTGCAGTTGGACCGGTTGCACAACAGACAATACAATTCAGTTATTCATCCAGAACTTCAAATGCTCAGTTATAGCAGGTTTTAGAATGAAACTTCAGACTGAAAAGAAATATTGTATCTCTGTCAACCACCAGATGTCTCACTTTGACCGTTGAGGTTTTAGTTCCATTCCACTGTACATGTTGTTTGTAGATCTTTGAGTAATAGTTTTGAAATGCTTGTTTGGAGAGGGTTAAATGCATATATACAGATTTGCCAATGTTGGTTCTACAAGCATGCCTCAAACCTGATATTTATACACCTTGTTATTTTTTTTTTTTGGCCTCTCTCAAGCAGAGACGAGATTGTCCCCCCAGTCAGCTAATAATTTCCACAAGCCACCATTGTTTTGCGTGATGTACTTTTACATGTTTAAAACTGAGCCAGAAAAGGTAATGCCAGAGAGATTATTAGTTTGCATAGACATTATGCTTCAAGTGGAAGTAACAAATCTCATCAGCGTTTTCCTTCAACCTTTTTAAAATCTGAAGCAGCAGCACAGCCACTTTTGCCCATGTGTTTAAAGATGCCTTCCTGTTGTTTATTTTGTATTTTGTATTTTTTTTGCAGGTGATGTGGTAGTTGTTGAGGGTTCTGTGGACAGTAATTGGCTGAAAGGCAGAAGCAGCTGGGGGTCCAAGGGGATATTCCCTTTATCCTGCGTCAGAGAGCTCCATCTCTCCTTCAGGTCCCGCAAAAAGTCCAAGAGGTCCGTATCGGAGCTCCCGAGTTACGCCTTGGGCCAAGCCAGAGCCTTGCTGGGCCTGTCCGCTCAGTTAGAGGAAGAACTGGACTTCATTGAAGGGGATATCATAACAATAATCGGAATTCCTGAACCAGGCTGGTTTGAGGGAGAACTTGAAGGGAGGAGAGGGATATTTCCAGAGGGATTCGTGGAGCTTTTGGGTCCTTTGCAAATCGCGGAGAAGCGAGCATGCCAAGATGACTATGACAACTACGGCGAAAGTGATGTGACCACTGAAATATTACTGGGCCCAGAGGAAGGTGCAGGAGTTTACGGAGTGGCTCTCTATCAGTTTAAGTCCATGGAACCAGAGGAATTGGATTTTGATGTAGGAGAAAGAATACAGATAGTCCGCACTTTGGAAGACGGCTGGCTGGAAGGCAAGGTCAATGGCCGTAGAGGAGTATTTCCTCATAGGTTCGTAAAGATTGAAGAACAAGACATAGAGCAGGGACATGGAGAACCCAGCAGCAGAAACAAAGGGGATTATGAAATGTATTATAGTGATGTGTATCACTGGCATGGGCAGGAAGAGCATGTCCATTTACAAGATGTGGATTTCTTCAATGGACAGCCTGCCCATGATAGTACTGTCATGGCAAAACCAAAACCTGTATCCTCTAGCTCAAAGCCGGGTCAGGAATTTTGTAGAAACCTGTCACAAAGCAGTTATAAGATCAGTGGTATAGATAAGGGTGCTTTGGGCCCAAAATACAGTGGAGAAGAAACTGCCACGCACAGTTACAGAGGAAACTCAAGAACAAGTCCTAGCAGTCTTGTCTCTTCAAAACCTGTACTTCCTCCCAGGCCAAGTCTCCATTCTTTAAGTAATAGATTGTACTGCAATGTATCAGATGTCTCAACAGGCCACACAGCTGACAATACCGACACAGAGGTTCCACCAAAACCAGCTACCAGAACACTAAGCTTAGCAACAAACAATGGAAGCAGAGATTCAAAGGCTCACATTCAAAGTTTGCATTGCAGTTGGTCTAAATACTGCGACCGCCCCTCAAATGGAAACAATACAGTTTTCCAAGATTTGGCCAGTTTGGCTGAGGACCCAAAACAGAAAAAGAAACCTCGTTTCGTCAGTGTGGGTGATTGTGATCTGATAGCTGGCAGAGGAAGCCGTGATCCGACAGCAGGTTCAAGAAAAACAGAATCCAGCGGCTTACCTGGATCGATAACCTTGGATAGCTTTGCAAGTTCAGGGGCAGACTTGGATTCAAAACTCTCAGAACAGCTTGCCCAGTTTGAAAAAAGTGTACCAGGTGCTATATTTGGGGAACACAAGAAAATATCCAGGCATTTCTCCATCCTGGACTACAGCAGTGAAAATGATATCATGCGGGGTTCCCCTAACTCCCTGGATGAGCAGGCAGCCACTTCTTCATTGGAGAGAAGAAAAGCATTGAGACCTCCACCTCCCAGACCTCGCATTCTCAAATCCGCAGTGGCACAAGCAGCTTCAGCCGACTCCAACGATGAGCCGCGTGCTGCTGGTGAAAGTGGACCTTCTCGATCTTCCTTCTCCTTCAAACCATCCAGGCCAGCACCTCTGCCTCCGCAGCTAACGTCCAGGAGGGATGCCGCATCTCCAAAGCCACTACAGCAAATGGACGTTTACCAGAACACCCATTCTGACGACGGAGACGCTTTTACGGAGAATGGGGAGCTTCAGAATCACTGCAAGCGTGGCCTCGTGGAGACTGAGCAGGATCACTATTCACTGCTCCTCAGGCTGCAGGAGGTGGAGAGAGACATTGAGATCTACACCAAGACCACGGATGAGCTCAGACTGATGCTTCATGAGCAGGATGATGAAGCCATTAAAGCACAAACTCTGGAGAACCTGGGGTTTTGTACCTATAACATTGAAACACTTACCAAGGAGCTGCAGCATCTTAGAGGTGAGTTCAGAATTCATCTGTTTTGTATTTGTTAGACTTCAAAGTCTTGTTTGTACATATATTTAGATTATTAATTGTGTTTCAGACAAAAATGTGTGAAGAACGATTTGGAGTAAAATTTTTTTAGGAACCTTGCCTTTTATATTGTGTATTATTCTTGAACACATGTGAGTGCATAGATGTTAATGCATGATTACACTTTTATTTTTAGATTTTGGGTATGCAAGTCTGAAAGCATAGTTGTCATCCAAAATTTTTATATTGTATGGTGTTAGTATTTAACAAGTAAATATACACATACCACAAACTCTGCATAGTGTAATGGTTCACTTGAACATTTAGAGGAAGTTTAAGCAAATATGTTGTATAAATTTCACAATTAACTTTTTACTGTAAAAAAAAAAAAAAAAAAAAAAAAAAAAAAAAAATGCTTATTTACTACTTGAGTGCTCATATCATCTCCCTGTTTATGATAAAAACATGTAGGGGCATGTGTATCTATAAGCACCTTTTTGCTACATGAAACACTGCCTCTGTTGATATTACAGAAATCAGAGATTTGCCAATAAACAAAAAAAATAATAATAATGTACCTTTTATTTAAATTTTTAATTGCCTAGAATGGATGTGACCCAAATAGTGGAATGGGGCTTTATTTTTCTGCAAGGTCATTGTGAAAAGTTTGTAAGAAATCTCACACTCACGGTGAAATCTCAATGCCCAAGAACAACATGCAAAGTTAATTTTCATGTGAAAGGGTTCGGCATGCCTTGTCTCACAAACATTTCTAGTACTCCTGTGAGAATGAAACTTCCAGCCCATATCTGGCCTGCCTGGGATCCATCTTTCAACACAGGTGCAGACCAGACAAAGTTATCAGATTGCCCACAGAAAGCCAGGCTGTACCAGCTGGTTTCCATCTCCACCTACATGTACGATAGAGGTGAAACCAAAACCAGACTCGGCAGTTCAAAATGGGTTGCCTAGAAAAAGTACTTTTAAGTTTTGTAATCCTAAAGTAATATTTAAACTTGTCAGCAGTCAAAAGCAATAGTCTTTATAGTATTGGTTTTGGTGTACTATTGAATAGCTCTTGTGTTAATGTAGCTAAAACATTATTCATTTTCTGTGAATTCTTTTTTTTTTCCTAACCCCGTCGGTGAAATGTACTAAAAATGACCGTGTCAAAATCTTACTTTTAGTCATACGTAATTACTTGGAGAGGATTTTTTTCTTCTGTTTAAAACAGAGTAGCGATGCAATAAGAAATATGTAGGTTATGGTAAATATATAATGCTTGGAAGAGATGTTTGTCACAATGGGTTTTTTGGTATTACCTTTCAAATACACAGCAGATGTGTAGAACCCTGATTTTTTTTTTTTTCTTTTTATGAACATTAAAAACACCACAAAGTTGAAAGGTGCAACAGAACGGAGAGAAAAAGCAAGTGCCGTATTTGATGGAGCTATGGTCTCGATTAGCTACAGAGTTTATTTCAGACAAACATCCCATTAAGTTAATCTGTTGAATGTAAGGGCGCTAACCCATCGAGATTGCTGGGAAATGTCGCTGTTTTGAATTGTTTAAAAAAACAAACAAGTTGTAAACTTGAACTCGGGCAATAGAAAGTTGCAACAGAGAAAAGAAAAAAAATCAGCGGACTGCTGTCATTTTCTTTTAAAAGGCTGCAACAGAGGCATTGTTGTTTCTATAGACAGGAAGTAAGAGCATTTATTGATACAGATGGATAACTTGTCACACAGTTTTCCTTTTGAGTTTGCTGTATTATAATTATGATAAACCGAATGTGTAATGCCTCTTAAGATATCTGTGCAAGTTTCTTAAGTTGAAAACACTTCAGTGCACATTGAAAGGTGCGCAGAAACCATCCCTCATTGACAATAATTTTCACATCTACATGTATCTCAGGTGTTGCATTCCATAGAGTTGAAACTGTGCAGGTGGTTGTCCGTGCCTTTGGCTGTTTACAGTTTAATGTTTTGGGCTCTCAAAAAAGTAGTCTTTTTTTCTCACATATTATCCTGCAAAAAACATGCCTTGTAAGAAGCGAAAGGTTTCTCCTGTGAGATATCCAGCCTGGTTTTGGATCGCCCTGGTGCGTCCAGTTTGCCGCGTCTCATCATCTTTCTCCAGTGTACGGGTTAGGAGGGTCTCAGGTACGAAATTCAAAGAAGATCATTTTTAAATCCCCTCTGCTGTTGGATGAGCCACAGTAGGAAGCAGAAGCTTACAATTGAATTAATTGCAGAGTCATGTTTTGCTTCTTGTACAATTACATTTGAACAAGTGACACTTATTTTGAAGTGCTACTATAACTCCAGTGGGACGGATAATAACACTTGCTGTTGACTTTAGTTGTAATGTCTCTCACAGTAAAATAATGCAGGGAGTGATCAATATCGTCTGGTTTTACCAGATTCTTCTTTGAAGTGTTTTCATTCTGCTTAATAATAATAATAATAATAAATAATAATAATAATAATAATAATAATCCTGTCCTGTGTTTAGGGTGAAATTTACATTTTGTTTGAAATATTGTACAGTATGTTTTTAAACTTTAATAATGATGCATTAGGGTACAGTATGCTGCTTGAAATCTTGGGTTGTGACTTGGTGAGTAAGCATTTTTGAGTAAATACTATTCAAACCAGAACTAAAAACTGTTGTTAGATTTCTGCTTTTGTTCATTATTTATCTGTTTTTGCTGTCTAACTGCATTGCACATTTAATTATGAGATAGTCAGCAATATTTAAAGGATCACTGAAGAGATAGTGTAGAAATGTCCCTTAATTAATATAGCGTTCACTTAAGGTGAAGTAGAAAGTCTATTGGCAGTTCTAGGAAATCTGATTACAGTGTTTGCAAACAGCACCCAATGTTGTTAGACTGTTATTCAGACAGAAATTGTTGTGTTTACTTTGCTAACAGACTCACAAAGTTGCACACACAAGCCAAGCCCTCCATGGAGTTTTCTGTGTGTAACCACCCCAAATCTGGGGCTGCATCATGTGCCGCCTTGGGTGTGCATTTTAAAATCAGCAGGTGTTTCCTTGGTTTGGAGTGCCATTTTGACTCTTAATTTTGTAGCAGGGCTGTCGACAGTGTTTGAGGTCTGGGATAGAGAAGTGAGAGCCATGATCACACACAAAGAAGACCTGTAGGGCTAATTTTTCTCACAGTGAAACTTGATTTGCTGAGCTTCTGAATAAGGGTGTATTTTCAGGAACTGCCCAGACTCGATGGAAAGTTCTTTGTCAGCAATTTGCTACAAGAAGTTAACAGGGGTGGAAATATGTACCAGACTCTAAAGGCATCTGCATAATAATAATAATAATAATAATAATAATATAATAATAATAATAATAATAATAATAATAATAATAATAATAATAAATAATATAATAATAATAATAATAAGGGGCTCTTAGAATGAAAGGCCCCCAGGTACATGGCCATTGTTTACCTAAGGGCTTCAGTTACGGTCTTGAATGTATCATTTGATACAGAGAATAGATCATCTATCAACGTACCATGTGAAATAATAGCTTTAATATTGTTCTTAAAAGGGTACATAAGGACCTTTTTATTTTATTGTGTTACATTTTCCCATGTGTTGCTACAACTGTTTACGTAAGTATGTGTATATTGTTTTTTTTTCCCATTATCCTCCTGCTCATATATGTAACTGAGATGGATTTACCAGTGAGCAGGAGGATGATGAGAAATGTAGTTCTGAGAGGTCCATGTGGGTATATGGGAAGTTGTCTTGAGGCAGGGAATGCAATGTAAAAGTTTTAAAAAGTGGTCAAAATGTAAAAAAAAAAAAAAAAAAAAAAAAAAAAAACAAATACACACACCTTACGTAAACAGTTTTAGCAACACATGGGAACATACAACACAATACAATGAAAAGGTCCTTATGTACCTTTTAATGCCTGGGTTCCAATTTCCAATAACTTCTTTCTTCTGCAAATTGCATCAAGATTCATAGCTTGGAGGGTTTAGGTACCCATGCATATCCTGACTAGGCTGGGTCTCTTCATTGACTGAAAATCTGAACTAGATAAAACCATTGACTGAGAATAGGGGCTAGGTAACAAGGAGTTCCCCTTTGTAAAGGAGAAAGCTGGTTTCACTCTGCAAGAATGGCTGTGAAAAAAGGAGTCTTTGTAAATAGGGAATTCTCAGTTTAACATATGTACATTGAAACCCTTTCCATGTGCTAATTGGAACTCATTTAAATTAGCACAGATTCGCAGTTTTACAAGAGACATTTTTGCCACCTTTTTAAACATGTGCCAATCAGTGTCATCTAACAGCAATGGTCTTACTCTTAATGCACAAACAAACCTGGCTTACAAAAGTGGACTACACACGGACAGTGTGGAAGTCAAAAGCAAGGATTGTATCCTTAATACAATCAGTTAAGATTAAATAACTATTTAAAAGAAGGGTTGGGGTGGCTGTCAACACCAGACAACAATCAGGTTGTGCTGACTGCACAGTCTCAATAGTTAAACACCTTTCCCACTCGCAAAGAGAAAAGATAAGCTGCCTTTTCATGAAAGAAACAGTGAGAGCCACTTTGTTCCTGCGACTTTGCTGCCCAATCAGAGCAGGGCAGTGCTGTAATCCAGGTCATGTGACTCAGCTCAATAATTAACTCTGTGTGCTTTCAAGGAGAGGCTGTTTACCCGCAGGCTGCTAAGGTGAAGGAGGGATTGCTCTATAGCAGGGAGCAGTCAGAAAAGGGAGTGCCTGTGCAATTACTCAAGCTGAAACCAAGTTCCTGCAAAGTTTCAGCCATGTCTGACAGGTGGATGCTTTCACTGTCAGTCTTTATTGAATGCAGCCAGTGCTGGAGGTAATGGAGATTTTAGCAGTTTCCCATGAAGTGTGGGAATGAAGTCCTCAGTCAGCAGAATGTACAGCTGGGAGAATGAGAGGTACCCCCATGGGGAGAGGTGGTACCGGGACTGTGGGAAGAGTAGCTGGGAGTATGAGGACTATGAGAGGATAGACGCTAGCTGTAGAGACTACAGGACATACAAGGATTACAACCAACCTGGACAACACTACAGGGATTATGACAGGTCTGGAAAACACTACATGGAATGTGACAGACCAGAAGAACAATACAGGGGATATGACAGACCTGAAAAACAATATAGGGAATATGAAAGACCAAAACAACAATACAGGACATATGGAAGACCAGAACAACAATGCAGGACATATGAAAGACCAGAACAACAATGCAGGACATATGACAGACCAGAACAACAATGCAGGACATATGAAAGACCAGAACAACAATACAGGACATATGAAAGACCAGAACAACAATACAGGACATATGACAGACCAGAAAAACAATACAGGGGATATGAAAGACCAGAAAAATACTGCAGGGAATATGACCAGCTTGAAAAACGCTATGTGGAACAAAAGGCTTATCAGTTGTCTGATGACCATGAAAGACCTGAGAGGTACTGCAAAAGCACAGGGGTCATTGAGCAGGAATATGACGACTATGAGCACAGTGGGAAACGCTACAAAGAGTGGAGTGGTGTCCTGGAATGTAAGCATCAGAGCGTCCAGGCAGATCAGCTTTCCAGGGAGAATGGCGTTGAAGATCGGAGGTATAACAGCATTGACCGGGCCGAAAAGTCCTGCCAGCACCCGAAACCATTGGATTGTAAATATGAGGATCATGACAGAGAAAAAAGAACAACAGACGCAGGATCCTGGGGCAGAAACAACCGGTACCGGAGAACAGCCCCCAGCACTCTGAGACGCTCTGAGTTTGCTCTCAACAGAAACAAACAGAAAGGTAAGAACACAGCTTTATTACAGCCCCGCAGAGTCAAAGGATCCTTCTGTTAAAAACAAAAGAAAAATAACACAGCAGCACTCAAAAGATATGTATACAGTTCTTCTTGAAAAGTTAAGTTTCTAGAATGGAAACTGGTCCAACAGGCTCGTTCTCGCTCTCTCTCTCTCTCTCTCTCTCTCTCTCTCTCTCTCTCTCTCTCTCTCTCTCTCTCTCTCTCTTTCTTTCTCTCTCTCTCGCTCTCTCTCTTTCTGTCTCTTATTTCACAGCACAATATATTAGAATTATATATATATATATTTTTTTTTGTTCTGTTTTGATGGTGCTGTGTTTGGTCCAACTGAAAGAAAAACTTGTTTAGAATCTGGTGTCTCAGTATCTGGTGAATCGGTATGTCTAGTGTCTGTCTCTTACTATTTGTGGAAATTACAAGGCTTTTGCTAACTTAACTTGCTGGGTACTGCTGCAGGTAGTGCACTTGTTGCCTCAGTATATGTATAACCTGGTGGTGTTAGTCTTTCCAATATGTGTAGTGCAATTTCAGTAAAAAGCTTTGCATTTTATTCCATTAAACATGTGTGCCTCCTCCTCCTACATCAGGAGTGAATCGGTAGCATAAAGTGCATTTTAATACAATTCAGCCCCAGCATTGTATTCTATTCTATTCTATTTAAGTATTTATTTATATGAACGTCTTGACAGCAGCACACATGCTAAAGCAACTGGACATGCATATGTTTTGTGCAAAGCTGTTTTGTGCAAAGTGTTAACTTCCACAGTTCTGTGCATCTTGAACTGATCTGGCAGCAATCACATTCCTTTAAAGTTATTGTGTTGGTGTTTAGCAGGTGGAATTTACCCTCCCCCATCCTACCCTACCCAGAGTAGTGCTGTAACAGCACTTATTGATTCTTTAGCGTAACTGTGTGCTGTGCTTTACCTTTTGAATTTTAAACATGCCTAATTCTAAACGTAGTCTATCTAGCTAATGTAAAAAATATTACAGTAATATTGCTTGTTATTTCGCCCCTGCCTTAACGTGAGCTCTACGAACCCAGTAATGTACACCCAAGCTCTTAAACTACTCTGTGTTGACAAAATTCAAAATCTGATCTGAACTGAGACCAAAACCGGAAGTTAAACTTGACATGCAAACCCCAACTGGAAATCCCTTCATGCCACGCATGTTCTGTCTTTCCTAGTTTTCTTCGGTAAACCCTGGTGCAGCCAGACCGTGCATTTCTTTAGAGTGTGTTGCAGACGATTTCCCTGCAGGAGCTTGAACTTGGCTTCGTTGACAGGATGCTGAAGAAGGGATCCTGTCCAGAACAGCAGTCCCTTCTCCCCCTCCCCCTCCCCCTCCCACAGACACACACATATACACTGGATCTGCTTTACAGAAACCCATGGGAATGGCCTGCCACGAGACTTACCCATCTAGATGTTACTCTAAAGAGAGTTTATGAGTCGTGGGAGTTTATCTGTTGAGTTTTCATGGGTTATTTACCACATGCCCTCAGTTCAGTGTGACTTTTGTCAATTTTTATTTGGCTTTGACTCATTTTCTTCATCATGTAGGCAATGTGAATTTCTTTGTTCCTGTATTCAGTGTCCAGCAGACTGAGTGCAACCCCTTCCCCCAGCCAGTGTGTTTGTGTTAATCCCTTTACTAAGAGCGGGGGATTAGCCCCTCGTCTGGTCTGCACTGAGGTCTTCGAGGGGCTGCAGACAAAACCCACATTAAACCTGGAAGATTAAGGAGTATGGGTCAAATAAATGTTTAACAACTGTCTCCCTTTTTAGGGTGTTGTTTAGTAGTAAAAGTAGTACTTGCATACTTTTTAATACAATGACGTCTTTTAAAACTCTGTATATATTTTATCTGCATAAATTAAGTTTAAAACCAAAAAAAAAAAAGTTTCAACAGCTTTCATGTTGCTACTGTAAGCACTGACTCACTCTGCTAAATAGGCAAGCCTGTTAGCCACAGCCATATTCTCTTAGTCATAGAGTGACGCTGGTTTCTAAGGGGCTTGGAAATCTGCATTGACAGTGATGAATTGATATAGTGTACTGGACTAATGCAGATGCAGCCATGTTACACCTGAAAGGGTTTATTCCCATGTAGTGGAAGTGTCTGTCCCGTGTTTTAGCAGCTCATGAAAAGCCTGTTGGAAACGCACAAAGCCCCAGTATATATTATTGTATTCCTTTTAGGGTAGTGATGGGATTAGAGTTCAACAGTCATACTCCACCTGTGTTCGATAATCAGTTAAGAATACTTAAATAGCCTGAATAGACACAGTGGTTATTTGACTTTTATTTATCTGACTTGCAGGCTGGCTAATGATAAAATACTGATATTCTCAGTGCCCTTTTGAAATACAGACACGTGAGTGTGCAGAAGTTATTTTGGAGGTAACTTTCATTCCTCAAGCTGAAGAAAAGTGGTATTTTTGAAACTGGTAGAACAGGCTATCTAATGATTCTTGCTGACATTAAGAATGCACACATTAGTATCGGATTACCTGCTTATATATATATATATATATATATATATATATATATATATATATATATAAATACTGGCCCAGAGGGAAACCTGTGAACCTGACACCAGGCGGGAACACACCTACATTCCACCTGCTTGGAATCCAAATCCCTCTAATATATTGTTTAAGGATTGTGGGGCCCGTTGAAAAGTTCTAGAGAAGGTAGTACCTAAAACTATCACACATAATGGAATTGAACGACAAGTATAGATAGCTAGGGTTTAAAAAATGATATTAAGAACAAAAAAAAAAAAGAAATGAATGAGCAGGCAATTTGAGAATCAAAAGGAAAGTATCCTTGCAATTGAAAGCCCACATTCTAGAACAGGGGTACCGTTGCTTTTCACTGGAAGACCTTTTATTAGTGACCTCCTTTGTTCCTCAGAAACACCATGTTCCCATGGAAACCAGTTCATGTTTCAGGAGCTCCGGTTTAAAAAAGAATGATTGTCCTTCACATAGAAAAAAGAAAGAAAGAAAATTCTGTGCAAGGTACCTGGTTGCCCTGCCTATTCCCCTGACAATAAGCACGACAAAGCTGCAGTGTTCATTTGTAAGAAGTTAACATGAATTCAGTGTTGTTTATCTGTATGACATAAACAAAAATACAACTGTTAGAAACAGAGAGCATGCTAGTTACTGTCGTATTTCTATTGTGTGTGTGAGTTTCTGTCACACAGCATGCACTGATTTGCGAGTGGCTTCACGTCACTCTGATGTACAGCATTGGGAGGTGGAGGGAGGTGGGGGGAATAGAGGCGCATGGGTTTTTTCTGAGGTCTTTAGATAGACTGATGAACCATGAAGGGCGTGTGGTTAGCTTGCTGGCACCTTGGTTCCACTGCACTACAAGAAAAGAGCTTTGTTCTGAGGAGTAAATTCAGATTTTCTCAAGGCATGTTTGTATTTCTTTATTTTATGTAAAGGGCCCCTGTGGTTGTGCTTATGTGTTAGTTACACCATGTTTACTGTCTTACTTTGCGGTTTGCTTGAAATGGCTCCACATTATACTGCTTGCCATCAATGTGTGGCGGATTAAACAGAAATGTTTATAAAGTGGACTAGGGGCGTAACGATAAGCTTGTGTTATGATATGATACTTTACACACTTTATGTATGTCACGACAGTGTGTATCACGATACGTGGGGTGGCCCTAACTTGTGTGATGCATAACAAGATCAAATGATCTTTTAACGATGGACCAGGGTTAGTATGTATTAATACCAACTATAAAACACACTTTATTCAAGAACCACTTGGTGAACTACAACAAGCTATGTTGAGCTTTTAGTACCTCTATTACAATACAATATATCCTCTAAAGAAACTATCACGATTCAGCGATTTTCAATTTTAATCTTTATAATACCATGCCGTTTTAAGTTTTCATACAAGTTTAACAAAAAAAATACAAATCCCTCTTTATAAAATACTATAATCTAATACCAAAAGGCTTTTCATTCCTAAAACTGCAAGTTTGACAATCTTTCTCTTTTATATTCGAATATAAATTGAACTATAGTAGATAATATTCTCAAACTCTTAAGAGAAAGCTTTAGTTCATAGTAAATGGCAAAAATTATAACAAGTATAATTGTTAGCATTACATAATTCTATGCTGTAATGCTATGAAACTGCATTTGCTTCCAGCACATTGCCCGCTAGTCTGAGTGATATGTGGTACTCCCTGCTTGATCAGCCAGCTCTGTGCATTACAGGGGGGATCTCGTTTGAATACAAGGCAGAGAATGACTGTTTAGGTTCATTCTTTCGGAATGCAGTCTGGGGGTTGGGATGATGGCAGGTCATCCTGAGGGGAGTTGGAAAGGTTGGAACTGGATTGGTGCAATACTGGACAACTGTTCTAATCCGGTTCACCTGTTTTAATTATAGACACGCTTTCCACCTGTCACTCGCGTTGAGCCCCTAGGTACACAAGGAATTGTGTGCTTGTTCAAACGGTTTCTTCTTAAAATACATTTCAGAGTGATTCAAGTATCGCAAGGAAATTCACCATTTTGGTTGACCAGATCCAGCCCGTCAGTACATTTTAAACCCTGTTTCGTGCACCGCATTTTTTAAAATAAGAATGCTAGCGTTGTTTTTATTTGTGAGGCATGTATGTCCCTTGTATCTGATAGGGTTAAAGGCAATGCAACAAGTGACAAGTTATGATGTAAAATGTAGGGTTTGTTAATTAAAATCACCTATAAGCTATTTTAAAGCTGGCACACAAGTATTTGTGAACTGTGCAATGCATATTTTGACACACACACACACACACACACACACACATTTTAAAACCTATCCTCGCTTAACTCTTTCAGATATCTGTGCAGTGTGTGCTCTCCTGCTGTGCTGTCGAGCAGTCCAATCCAGTTTCTTTCTCTGAGCTCCAGTTCCGGGTTTGGTGTGCAGCCCGTTCGCGCTCAGTGGATTGTGTGTAATCTCAGAGGTTCCCAGCTATTCTCATGTTAATACATTCATCTCGGAGATAGAAAAGAGTTTCTGTTAGGAGACTGAATAATCCACGAGGATACAGTCTGGCAGGGAGTCAAAAGAAGTTTTTTTTTTTTTTTTTTTTTTTTTTTTTTAATTTAGTTTGTCAGTTTTAAAGGTCACACTTTGAACCATGGGGAAAGTGATATTTGTTACACCAGAGACTCCCAAGTTAATGTAGCATCTGGACGGAGGCAGGAGGTAGGTTAAAGCAACACTTGATTTATAAGAGCATTTCTTAAAGGGACAGTCAACACAATGCAGTCGAGTGCTTTGGCGAAGAACAAATAAGCTTCCAATTTTGTTTTATATCACAGAGTGTTTTACATGAAACAAGTTAATCTTGTATAAAAAAAAAAAAAGCTAAAAAATACATATTTCAGAATGGAAAGTAGAAATGAAATGTGATTTATGTCATGCCTCGTACTGGTTCATCTTTATTAGCACTGAACCAAACGTTACATGTCTTTTATCATATTGTTGTCATTACTGTGTGATAGAACTGTGCACCTCTGCAATTTCAAAGTAGACTACACTACCGACAGTGGAAGAGCTGGTAATAACCATTCGAACTGAGGCTAGCTCTCTGAACCGGGAACTTGAGCAACTGGGATGACAGTTAAACTTGAACTAAACCACCGAATGAAAGAATTGTAATTGTTTTAATAGTGTTATACAGAGGTTCTTAACCTCAAAGCTACTAAATGTTTCAGTAAAAAAAAAGAGATATGATTTCAGTATTTTGTATGTGAACTGAGGTGAATTACAGATAATATACTGTACTGTAGGCTGTAGTAATTATGCCTAGAGAGGCACTTTTGATTTTTTAAAAGATTGTTGCCCTTTGTGTTTTGAAATCAAAGCAGAGGTTCACCAGCTTCTTTTAAAAACAGTTTGAATAGGCACTCGGACGGATAACTGTGGAACAGTAAACTGCAGACATGCAGTGCATATTGTCTGTAGGCATCACAAGGCCCATATGTCACCACAACCTACATTACACAATGTGTTTTGTTACAAAAGTTTCCAGAATTTTCTGGGGACCCCTGGGCAAACTCTGCAGACCCCCAGGGTTCACCAGCACCTAGTTTTAGTATAGTATAGTATAGTATAGACTGTAGTGCTTAGCATGTGTATAGTATTGAATCTAAAGAAAAAAAAACTAAAGGTAACTTTAGTTTATTTATTTTTTTTATTTTACAAAGAAATCCTTAAAAAAAAAAAAATCTTCCGTATATAATGAGGATTGCTGTTGAAACTCTAGCAGACAGTGGGGCTATTAAAGAAACCTAATAATGTTCTTGCTAATAATTTCCTGTAAATATGAGCTGGTCTCTTGGATTAATACCGAGTCCATTGTGTTAGCTGGAGATTTAAATGTTACCCATTCACCAGACCACCATGCTGTATAATGTATACTTTATCTTCACATTTACACAGAAGAATGCTTTAGTTGATTGATCGAAAGAGAGGTTTAGCTGGCAGTCTGCTGTGAGCAGAGCATTTTGTCTGCTGTATTTGTGTATTTACTGGTTAGTGTTAAAGCCAGGGCAGAGACAGAAAGTCTGTGCTACTGTAGGACAGTAGATGTATTGGTTTGTTGTGCCAAGTTTTGGCATCCATTCCATGAACAATGTTTTTACAAACGTCATAAGAAAACACCTCGACAGTAAGCTCAGGATGTGAGGTGACAGTTTTGGAATGAAATTGTCTCTGTTTTGTTACAGAGAGGTGCAGTAAGTAACAATACACTTCAAACATGCTCTTTTGAAAACGAGAAAAGCTACTTTTATTTATGTAACTAGATTGTTTCTTGTACAAAACTTTTTTTTTTTCTTGTCTGTCCGACATCCCATAATATACTGCATATGAAAAATCCTGGCTGGTGAGACAGGATTTGAGAAATAAAAACATAGTGGGGTGGTACTATGCATTTTCACCTTTCCATTTTGAGAAAGAAGGAAGGCTCAGTTATAAGCATTTAGAACACAGTCATTATGTTGGATGGACTTCGGATCTTTGCGATTAATCAATGAAAAAATGTAATAAAAATAAACCAAGCTTTTAACTTGCCTCCTACATGATTCAGGAGTTTGGCTGTTTACATCTGAAGGTTGAAAATAGCTAACAAGTTTAAAAGTGGTGACATATAAAACTGGAGAGAGAGAAAAACGCACTGCTTTCCAGCTGTTTTCTAGTGGCCTGTTCTAAATCTGCAACCCTGCTGCATTGTTTACAGACAAGAGCAGCCCTTGTGAATGCAGAACAGTGAAATAAATCCAGGATTTTACACAAGGATCAATGGGGTTCAACAACAAGCAGCTTTCATGGAGGGTTATTACATTACCTCCCAAAAACCGTAAACAAACCAGAGCCCAGAAAATGAGGTCTTGTCATTGTGAGGAAATACCTGGGAGTTCATCACACACACACGGAAAGAGAAAATGCCATTTTGTTTCTTGTGTTGGAGAAGCAGGTTCCCGGCAGTTTTGGACAATAGGTTGGTTCATGCATGTTATAACAAAAACTGCAATGTGGCGTGTTGGAATGGTTTATATGAACGCGCTTCTAAACTAAATCAGCTGGATACTGTGTGCATCTTCCTGTCATTGTGTTGTTGGTTCCCTTCATTTACTACAGACCATGGCAAATCATCTTGTTTATGAGTGTGATAAAAAAAAAAAAAAGTGTTTTCCATGATATCTTTTCTGCTGGTAGATGACTCATAACAATAATCCACTGACAACAATATCAGTAACTCCAGGATGCATTGCTGTTCAGGGCAGAGCAGTAACTGGATGATGTCATTAATGTAAGACAGAAGACAGATGGCCAGTGGATCAGACAGCACTGCTCTATTCAACAGCTGGAACGAATAATCGGACCACCGCCCTGACAGGGAATCAAAAAGGGGAGGGGAGTGTGTGAAGTGATATATGAAGTAGTAGACCATGCAAGACACTGTCTGGTTGTTCTTGACACTAGTTCCACAGCAGTAGTTCCATGTTGTGATATCAGAGCGGTTTTATATTGCCCATGAGGTTACCCCAGCGGTATATGTGAGGTCTTTGAGATTGCCATATCAGTACATTGTGCTATTACAGTGCTTGTGTAAAGGACGCTGGTCTTAGCTCAGTTGTAACCAACCTCATGCAGCTTAATGACACAGAACAAACATTTTATTTTGTTTTCTTTTGCAGTTTTAAATTTAGAAAAGCTGCTTTTGAGTTAAGGAGCATTCAGGAACATACATTGCAACTGGCCATCCCGGAACATCTCTGATGCATGGTCATGATTTACTGTAGGTTTTTTTTTTCTTCTGTATCTGTAAATGACTGAGGCTCTGCTGGTAAACAGAAGGCAGTAGTTGCATGCTCTTAAGCAATATGTATCAGATCTTGAAGGTCTTCTCTATAGTCCTACACCATCTCCTTGTTTTTCAAAGGGTTTCCTTTCAGTAAAACATGCACAAACTGTTTTGTGTGTTCACCCTCCCCCTACAACATTGTTTTAATTTGATTGTTAACAGGATCGCTGTACCCAGTCTTTTTCTCACCAGTTGCTGTTTGTAAATATGGCTGCTTGTATCTCAGCGTGAATTGCAGCAGTCTGTTTGCAAGACAACGCTTGAGTTATTACTGCACCCTGTTATTACTGTATCCAATGCATGGATTGCTCTTTTTTTCAACTTTTTTAAAACCAAAATGGAATTGTACGGATGGAGGAAATGTAGGCTTATCTGAAATAAAACAAATCATACAATGTAGCTTAGACTTACTGTACTGTATATACTTGCAAGCTACAAAAAAACAACTAAACATTAAAAGAAAGGAAAAAAGCTGAAAAGTCAACCACTTCTAATTCCTGCTCTTTCACTCCACAAAGCATCTTCATATGCTGTTCCAAAAATGATTGATATAGAAGTAAATAAATATACAGAAATTGTTTAGTCACTCCTCCCCCATTCATTACTCTGAATCATTTTCAACACGGGGTTATAGATAACAGAGTAACCCTTTGCTCAGGAAACAAAGCAGCAATTACAAATGGTGTACAGTAGTACTGTATGCAGATTACTGGGTGTGGTTACTCTGGATCCCCTCAGTAACAGTGGATGTGGTGGAACAGTTTCCAAATTCCTGATTTGGAGTCTGTACCGGTTCAAACTCCTTGATGATGTTTCGGGTTGTGCAAGGGGCAGTTTGTTTCTTGAACTCCGTGCCAGTGTTTAGAACATGTTTTTCCTGGCTGTGTGTCAGTGTTGGGCTTCCCCACTAATGGTGTCAGAGGTGTGAAACCTGCCTGCTGCATTTGTGACCCTTACAAATGAGAAAACCTGCTTTTGGAAAAGAGGTTGTGCAGATGTCTGTGTAGAAGGTAGTAGCAATATGCCTTAACCAAGTTTGATATACATTTTGTTAAAGAAACAACTTCAAAACAGTTTGACGAATATTTATCAAATTGAGTAGGGCCCCCTTTTTATATGAAAGAAAATGTACAACAGTCTGATCAAAGTTGGAAGAGTATAAGGATAAAAATGAAGTCTATTGACTGCAGTCCGATACCTCTCCTTCCTAAATGTGTTTGTCAATGTGTTTGTCAATGTGTTTGTCAATGTGTTTGTCAATGTGTTTGTAAATCCTCTAGTGAGCATTTAGGCCATTGTTCAGTGCAAAGCGTAACAAAATGCATTGACTGTTAGCTTGGCTCAAAACCTTGCATTGAGCTTTCCCTAAGCATCAGCCACTTTGATAAACGAGTGCTGTAAGTGCTATAGGAACCTACTGTACTGAAACATAGATATTACTCGGTTTCATCTAGGAAGCTGGCAGTTTGTTTTGTTTTTTTTTAATAAATATCCGAACTAAAAGATGCAAGCCCTGGTATAGGATAATTGTATTGTATGTTTACTTAGAATAATTGTATAGGTAACCATGCAAAATAAACTACAACCATTGCCTTGAAATTTAAGGAAATAACTTTTTTTTTTTTTTATTGAGTGGCACATAAACATTTTAATTTGTGACAAGAGAAAGCTGGAAACATTGTTTTAAGTTACGTTGTTGTTGTTGTTGTTGTTTGTTTCATTGATTTGCAGCTTCACATAACATACACTTTTCACTTCTAGAAGTGCAAGTTTAGTGTTTAGTGTAAAATGCAATATAACACTTGAGATTTGAACTGTTTGTTTATCTTTAATGCCAAACCACATTGTCTGATTAAAAACTTTTTTTTTTTTTTTTTCTCAAATAACTCATATGAGCTGCAGTTGTAAAATGTTAGTTCACAGGAAACAAGAAACATTTTTTATAGACTATTATGATACTTTAATACAGAAAAAAAATCTGTTGCCACTAAATTCTATGGCTACCAAGTAGGTGCTGTAATGTAGTTGTCTAGTTTACTCAGTCTCATAGATTTATCCACTTTATGCTCAATATTAAAGAAAAGGCATACATACAGGTTCCATGTTAACCAATGTATTTATTATACTACACATTGAAAGTCTATAACTTCAAGTGCTCTGTACAGCTAGTCTTTAAATATCTGTTGTTTCCATTACTGTTCTTCCTCTTAGAGATGACTCTGCTCACAGCAGACCCCGCCTCCCTGGAGTCAACACCTGTTACAGCCCCCAGCGCCAGTCCTGAGCAGAGGATGATGGAAAAGAGGTCCAAGGTGATTGAAGAACTCTTGCAGACAGAGAAGGATTACATCAAAGACATGCAAATGTGTGTCCAAGAAATAATCCATCCACTGCAAAGAAAGCAGGTACAGTACCGCACGAGAAGATGTAACCCAACGCTTCTGTTTGCACGTGGCAGAGAGGTTTCACTGACTTCACTTGCTAATGCACACACAGCTATACACTACCAATTACTTATAAATCCATTTTGTTACTTTTCAAACTGATCACAATTAATGTTGCATATATATATAGCGTGGCGTGAGACTATTTTGAATTCACTGGAGTTTACCAGCTAAGCCTCCTTTTGGCTGTTACAGAGCAGATGTAATAAGTAAGCAAACTTGCATGTATTACAACTGCTCTGTCACAGCTAAAAACAGGCTTCACGTCGGGCATTAATGGGATAAAACGTGCCCTTAAGATGCATCCTTGGCATTGGCACACAACAGTTAGCATGCCTGATCTCCCGCTCAAATGCATTGGAATAAAAAAATGTAGCTCCAGACTTCCATTCATAACAGCAATCCGTTCATGTGTGTTCTAACATGCTTTTTTATCTTTTTCATGCAGGTGCAGAACATTGACTTTGATGGTCTCTTTGGCAATGTTCAGATGGTGATTGATCTCTCAACACGCTTGCTTAAAGATCTGCAGGACACAGAGTCAATAGGTATGACTGGAGTTTATAAATGCAATGATGTTCTGCTAGCTTACATTAATTTGTTAAATCATGAGCAGTCTCTGTTAAATTACATTTATCTGGTACATTAGTTTCAGGACTTGATTGAATTTGAGTTGCATTGAGTAATTTTTGGATAATTGAACACTTGTTTAATTAAAGGCAGCTGTTTAACAGTCAGTGTCTACTGCAGATAAATACTAGCGCACAGATTTATTTTTAAATGATGTGATGCATGTGTTCTGTGTTTAGTTATTCACTGATGTGTTATGTGTTGATTTGCTTGACAGGAAGAGTATTTGTGGAATATAAAACAGAGCTGGAAGAGGTGTATAAAATCTACTGTCAGAACCATGATGATGCTATTGCTCTGCTGGAGGCATACGAGAAAGATGAGAGCATCCAGAATCACATTCTAGAATGTCTGGAGAAGCTCAGGTAACGTACCTGTTGAATGGATGGAATGAGATGGATTGTTCTGCATAGACTTTAAAAAAAGCTGGACACGCCTCTTGGTGTGTGGTGGTTTTGCCTGTGGCACAAGTTGTGTGTGGACGCTGGGTTGGATGAGATTTGCTGATTGAAACCCTTTTAAATCCATAAATTGCAACCATGCAGATCCAATAAGGTCTTGGCTTGGATTCAGGTTTGTCTCATTTTCCTTTGTCACCTGTTCCTAGGGGTAAAGTGGGGATTAGGAGTGTGCTGCACATTCCTACCTTACTGTACCTGTCGCCTTTATTGGAGAGCTTCCCTGTCATCACCTGGGGCTTGGCTAGCTTGAGCAGGCTCTAATGATGAAGGCAGGTGCCACACTGCCCAGTGAAACTATGGCTGTGGTACATTGAATTGCATTGTCATTTACAAAGGTGTTCATTACATGCTGCCTTTACCAGACCTCCAGGATGCTCATATAAAGGAGTTTTAAAATAGATATGCAAATGTTATTGCATCTGAGTTTGTAGTCTTTCCTCAAGGTACCACACCCTTTAATCTGCTGTTCAGAAGAAATAAAAAAGGTTGTGGTTATTTATGATCCTGTGAATGGAGCACTGTTTTGGTTTAAGCTAACATTTGAGCAGGGTTCCATAACCACGCCGGTTGCTAAGGCACAGAACCAATAATAACATTGTAATACAGCTGGGTCAGCAACATTGGCTACAGTACATTTTATTAATTCCAGCATACATTTTTTATTTATTTCTCTATCGGTTTCCTTACCCTTTCAACCTCTCCCTTTAGTTGAAATACAGTGGAGCATTTTTTTTAAGAAGGGAATAACGCACTCAGTAAAGTTACCAAACTATGTGGTTTAGGAGACTGCGAGTAATGCAGTGTTAAGATGTTTCTTGTTTCTTGTTAGTTTTACAGTTGTGATTGATAATTCAGAAAATAAAAATGCTCAAACTACAGTTTTCCCAGCAAGTGCTTCAATCGGGTATCTCTGTTGGTTCCCTCAAAGATCTGAAAAGTTCCCATATGACTGAACCTTAAAAACTTGGGAAGCAAAGCGTGATTTAAAAAGTGGTTCGTTCTTGATTCAGAGTGCAAGACAACTCTGCAGATCTTTTACTGCTCTCAATGAACTGGGGGTGAGGTGCTCCTCTGTTTTGTTAACCCTTTCCGTTTCTTTCCTTTTCTATACACGATGGTTACCTTATCTACACAGGGCAGTGTATCGTGAGTGGTAAGTCTCCCCCTGCTGGCCTCTGCATGCATTGCTTCTGACTGCATGTTGTCTTATTAACATGGCTTGTGTGTGGTAACATTATTAACTAACCTCAGACATAATTGGAGATAACTCTTCATTGTGTGTGGCTTTATGCATGCCAGTTTGTGGTTTGATGTTCTCATAGCGAAACATGTGCAAAATGTTGCATTGAACAATCCCTAGGCAGAAAACAGGTTTACATAAAATAAAATAAACATTTTATTTCAGCTCTCAAGTATCACCTAGTGGAAAGTGACTGAATTGCATTAACATGTCTGCTGCTTTACTTGGTTTATGCATTCTGCAATTATATTTGAAAGTTTTTTTTATTAACTGTATCACATGTTATGAAAATTACATCTGGTATTATAGTATAAAATAATACTCATTAGTTAAAATGTTTATACTTTTTTGTTTTTAAAATCTTTTGAATATACAGTGATTTCAATTTTGTTAAGTGAAGTTTTTTTTTTCAGAGAGGGGTACTTACGATTAATAATAATATAATTAATAATATATTATTATTATTATTATTATTATTATTATTATTATTTATTTAATTTACAAAATGAAGTTCACTCTATAGTAGAGCTTGCTCTATAACACAGTCGTTACAGAATACGTTCAAAAGTTTGAAATCTGCTCTGTTTCCAGGCAGGTTATTAAAGATCCCTTGGCGCACACTTGTTAATTCCACAGGTTAATACCTCTCTATGAAAGTGCAGAGTATTAGCTGTTTGGTGCTGGATTACTATAGCCTGCTGTATATTCATAGCTGGCTTCAAAGAAGGCTGCATGCGTCTGCTGGCTGTGTAAACACATCATTTCTCTTCCTTGCAAACAGGGGTAAGACGAACTACATCAACCTGGGTTCGTTCGTGATCAAGCCAGTGCAGAGAGTGATGCGCTACCCGCTGCTGCTGACGGAGCTCCTGAGCGCCACGGCAGAGTCGCACCCGGACAAAAGGCTGCTCGCCGAGGCCGTGGCCTGCGTCAAGGAGATCAACGTCAACATCAACGAGTACAAGCGCAGGAAAGACCTGGGTACGAGCTGGGGGGCGAGGTTCAGGACGTTACTGAGCTGAGATTAATGAAGCCGCACGCAACTCCATCTAGACCAGCAATTCAGAAACAGATCCTGCCGCTTCCATATTGCTGGTGCTAAAGGGCTGTAGGGGCTCGTCACCGCTAAGGGGGTACAGAGATTGAACCTCTCTAGCGCAAGTGAATATGTTCTAATTTGCTGTCCCCTGTGGTACGTACAGACACTTGTTTCAAGGTGCTGTTCTACATGCTGTGGATGTACTTGTTAGGGTTGGGTTCAAATCAATTTACTTTTTAAAATCAATTCCCAATTTCCATTCCCTTTTAATCAATTCCAGCACATCAATTGCAATTAGCAGTAGTCTGTTGAAATGAGCTTCTCACAGTGGCAACCAATTACTTCAGTTGAAGTCACAGTTAGCTAAATAAATTGACTTCAAATGAAAGCAGTTGAACAATCACAACACTTAGTATGCCTGTAAAATATACATTCGAGAATTTATTTTAAAAGGGAATTGGAATTAAAATTGAAAAACAGGAATTGATCCCAACCCTGGTACTCAACAGGGTCTGTTTCAATGATAACCCGAACAGGATCTGAATACAGCTGCTTTTTAACTAGCAATCCTTCAGATGTTTACACCCAGGATGGATTCATTGACCCGCTTATTATCCTACAATAAAAATACAGTGAAGAATCAGGATATTTGGACCTGACGCTGCTTCACCTGTGTGTGATGACATTGTTAAACCCTTGGAGTGGAGAGATGTGTTTGACTGCAGCGTTGTACTGACAGCTTGTTTCCATGTTGTGTGCACAGTTGTGAAGTACAGAAAAGGGGAGGAGGTGACTCTGATTGATAAGATCTCCAAGCTCAGCATGCACTCCATCATGAAGAAGACCAACCGAGTCAGCAGCCACCTCAAGCACCTGACAGGCTTTTCACCACAGGTATGACAGCTCTCTACAGCAACGTGTTGCATCTAGCTCCCTCCATTCCTCTCTCTCTATCTCTATCTTTCTCTCAGCTTAAAGTGAGCGCAAAAAGAGTCAGCTGAATTTTTTGTATATCTTGTTATCAAACATATTGTAACCATTTTTATAGCAAAACACAAAACCCTTTTAGAAGTCAATTCAGAACTTTGTTTCAACTGTTTTGCATTTTGTTTTTGCGTGTTTTCAGCTTCAAATAAAGGTTTTCTTTCCTGCTTGTTTTTTCTCCTTGACAGATCAAAGATGAGGTATTTGATGAGGTGGACAAGAGATTCCGGATGCAGGAGAGATTGATCAAGTCCTTTATCAGAGATCTCTCTCTGTATCTGCAGCACATCAGGGTATGTGTGCACTGATTAAGTGGAAAAGGGCAAATGGATGCGTAGAGGGGTTAGACCAGTACAGAAAGTGTTGTAAACCCCATATTCTTACTGGCATTTATGACATGCGTTATGGAAATAACATTTTAAAAATACATTAAAAAAAAAAAGAGTTTGCTTTTTACTTTTTAAAACTAGATTTGTATTTGGTGGCTGGTATTATATAATGTTATCCATACAAAGAATGTGAATATTTAAGGCTTGTAAAAAAAATACTGTCTGTCCTACGTTGTGTTTTTGTTTATTTTCGTGTATTTCAGGAGTCTGCGTGCGTGAATGTTTTGTCCGCTATAAGTTTCTCTGACATTTACTCGGAGAGGACCCAGACAGATCTGGAAAGTTTCCAAAAGGCACACAGGTGTATCAGTGACCAACGTTTCACCACTTTTGTAAGTAATAGCAAACACGTTCAATTCAAAAGCATTTTATATAGTTCACTCTGCCACAAAGGGCCCAAATATAGTAATTACACACATCCATATATACATCTGAAATTTAAAAAAAATTCTAGTTTAATGTAATCTTTTTTTGGGCAAATTTATCTCCTTTTATTCCCACTTTTTTAATGTTTCTCAAGTTACTGTATTATCTTATAAAAAGCGTGGTTGCAAGTGACGAACAAGCATTTGTTGAGATCTACAAAAAGAAACAGAACACTGGAAACCTAATGCGTCTCCTCTGTGCCCCTCGACTTCCAACAGAAAGAAAGGACTGAGAGCCTGGTCATCTCACCCCTCAATCAGCTGCTGACCATGTTCGCCGGCCCTCACAAGCTGATCCAAAAGCGCTTTGATAAGCTTCTGGATTACAACAACTGCAAGGAGAAGGCGGACAAGATGAAGGACAAGAAGACTGTGGAGGAGCTCCAGTCTGCACGGAACAACTATGAAGCCTTGACTGCTCAGCTCCTGGATGAGCTGCCCAAATTCCACTGCGGTGCCCAGGAGCTCTTTACCAGCTGTGTGCGCAGCTTCGCAGGGACACACAAGGAGTTTGTCCGGGTAACCCTGGGGGAACTCAGGCCGCTCCTGCAGGTGAGGCGACGGATCACACATTTAGTACCGGCATTTAAAAAAAAAAATGCTTAAACATTTGGGGTTTGCACGAGTCTGACATGGTTTATTTAGATTTCCAGAAAGCTTTTGACAAAGTCCCGCACAAAAGATTAATTCTCAAACTGAACGCAGTTGGGATTCAAGGAAACACATGTACATGGATTAGGGAGTGGTTAACATGTAGAAAACAGAAAGTACTGATTAGAGGAAAAACCTCAGAATGGAGTGTGGTAACCAGCGGTGTACCACAGGGATCAGTATTAGGTCCTCTGCTATTCCTAATCTACATTAATGATTTAGATTCTGGTATAGTAAGCAAACTTGTTAAATTTGCAGACGACACAAAAGTAGGAGGAGTGGCAAACACTGTTGCAGCAGCAAAGGTCATTCAAAATGATCTAGACAAGATTCAGAACTGGGCAGACACCTGGCAAATGACATTTAATAGAGAAAAGTGTAAGGTACTGCACGCAGGAAATAAAAATGTACATTATAAATATCATATGGGAGATATTGAAATTGGAGAAGGAATCTATGAAAAAGACCTAGGAGTTTTTGTTGACTCAGAAATGTCTTCATCTAGACAATGTGGGGAAGCTATAAAAAAGGCTAACAAGATGCTCGGATACATTGTGAAAAGTGTTGAATTTAAATCAAGGGAAGTAATGTTAAAACTGTACAATGCACTAGTAAGACCTCATCTTGAATATTGTGTTCAGTTCTGGTCACCTCGCTATAAAAAAGATATTGCTGCTCTAGAAAGAGTGCAAAGAAGAGCGACCAGAATTATTCCGGGCTTAAAAGGCATGTCATATGCAGACAGGCTAAAGGAATTGAATCTGTTCAGTCTTGAACAAAGAAGACTACGTGGCGACCTAATTCAAGCATTCAAAATTCTAAAAGGTATTGACAGTGTCGACCCAAGGGACTTTTTCAGCCTGAAAAAAGAAACAAGGACCAGGGGTCACAAATGGAGTTTAGAAAAAGGGGCATTCAGAACAGAAAATAGGAGGCACTTTTTTACACAGAGAATTGTGAGGGTCTGGTATCAACTCCCCAGTAATGTTGTTGAAGCTGACACCCTGGGATCCTTCAAGAAGCTGCTTGATGAGATTTTGGGATCAATAAGCTACTAACAACCAAACGAGCAAGATGGGCCGAATGGCCTCCTCTCGTTTGTAAACTTTCTTATGTTCTTATGTTCTTATGAGCATCAGTATGAGTTGCACTAGTTTGTAATGTAATGAGCAGCAGTATGAGTTTGTAAATGAGCAGCAGTATGAGTTTGTAATGTAGTGAGCAGCAGTATGAGCTTGCACTGGATAGCAACGAGCAACAGTGAGTTTCACTGGCTTGCAATGTACTGAGCAGCAGTATGAGTTTGTAAATGAGCAGCAGTATGAGTTTGTAATGTAATGAGCAGCATTATTATTTGCAGTGGCTTGTAAATGAGCAGCAGTATGAGCTTGCACTGGCTTGCAATGTACTGAGCATCAGTACGAGTTGCACTAGTTTGTAATGTAATGAGCAGCAGTATGAGTTTGTAAATGAGCAGTAGTATGAGTTTGTACTGTAATGAGCAGTGGTATGAGTTTCTAATGTAATGAGCAGCAGTATGAGCTTGTAAATGAGCAGTAGTATAAGTTTGTAATGTACTGAGCAGCGGTATGAGCTTGTAAATGAGCAGCAGTATGAGCTTGCACTGGCTGCAATGTAGAGCATCAGTACGAGTTGCACTAGTTTGTAATGTACTGAGCAGCAGTATGAGCTTGTAAATGAGCAGTAGTATGAGTTTGTACTGTAATGAGCAGTGGTATGAGTTTCTAATGTAATGAGCAGCAGTATGAGCTTGTAATGTAATGAGCAGCAGTATGAGCTTGTAATGTAATGAGCAGCAGTATGAGCTTGTAATGTAATGAGCAGCAGTATGAGCTTGTAATGTAATGAGCAGCAGTATGAGCTTGTAAATGAGCAGTAGTATGAGTATGAGCCAGTATGAGTTGCACTGGCTTGCAATGTAATGGCCAGGAGAATATTCAGATGATCCACGTGCTCTCAGGGGAGTTCTTTAACATCTTCACCACTGAACTGCTATCACTATGAACTTGAAACAAAATAACTGCATCTTTCCTAAATGACATTACAATAAGTTCTTCAAAAACGTAGTACTAGAGGCGCAAAACAATTATATCCCTAAAGTAGACAAATCTAAATGTAAAACTAAATTGCCAAAATGGTTTAATAGATCAATTAAAAAAAATATTCAGCGAAAAAAGGCACTTTACAGAGCATTAAAAAAGGACCAAAAAGAAAGTACACAGAAAGAGTACACAGAACTGCAAATGCAAGTCAAAAAGGAAGTTAGAAAGGCGAGAAATAGAAATGAACATTGCTAAGGGGGCTAAAACCAATTCCAAAATGTTTTTCCAATATTACAACAGCAAGAGAACATTCAAAGAGGAGATTAAATGTTTAAGAGATACAAATGGCAAAATCGTAGAGGAAGAAAAAAAAAATAGCAAATATATTAAATGATTACTTTTCACAAGTTTTTACAAAGGAAGATACTGACAACATGCCCCACATGTCATCCAGTTCCTATCCAGTTTTAAATAACTTTAGCATAACTGAGGCAGAAGTGTTAAAGGGACTAGGAGCTCTTAAAATAAACAAATCCCCTGGGCCGGATGAGATCCTCCCAGTAGTACTCAAAGAAATGAAAGAAGTAATTTACAAACCGCTAACCAAGATCATGCAGCAGTCTCTTGACACAGGGGTGGTACCGACAGACTGGAAAATTGCAAACGTAATACCGATCCACAAAAAGGGAAACAAAACTGAACCAGGTAACTACAGACCAGTAAGCCTGACTTCTATTATATGCAAACTTATGGAAACTATAATAAGATCCAAAATGGAAAATTACCTATATGGTAACAGGGTACTGGGAGATAGTCAACATGGTTTTAGGAAAGGGAGATCGTGTCTAACTAACTTGCTTGATTTTTTTTGAGGATGCAACATCGATAATGGATAATTGCAAAGCATATGACATGGTTTATTTAGATTTCCAGAAAGCTTTTGACAAAGTCCCACACAAAAGATTAATTCTCAAACTGAACGCAGTTGGGATTCAAGGAAACACATGTACATGGATTAGGGAGTGGTTAACATGTAGAAAACAGAAAGTACTTAGAGGAGAAACCTCAGAATGGAGTGTGGTAACCAGTGGTGTACCACAGGGATCAGTATTAGGTCCTCTGCTATTCCTAATCTACATTAATGATTTAGATTCTGGTATAGTAAGCAAACTTGTTAAATTTGCAGACGACACAAAAGTAGGAGGAGTGGCAAACACTGTTGCAGCAGCAAAGGTCATTCAAAATGATCTAGACAAGATTCAGAACTGGGCAGACACATGGCAAATGACATTTAATAGAGAAAAGTGTAAGGTACTGCACGCAGGAAATAAAAATGTACATTATAAATATCATATGGGAGATATTGAAATTGGAGAAGGAATCTATGAAAAAGACCTAGGAGTTTTTGTTGACTCAGAAATGTCTTCATCTAGACAATGTGGGGAAGCTATAAAAAAGGCTAACAAGATGCTCGGATACATTGTGAAAAGTGTTGAATTTAAATCAAGGGAAGTAATGTTAAAACTGTACAATGCACTAGTAAGACCTCATCTTGAATATTGTGTTCAGTTCTGGTCACCTCGCTATAAAAAAGATATTGCTGCTCTAGAAAGAGTGCAAAGAAGAGCGACCAGAATTATTCCGGGCTTAAAAGGCATGTCATATGCAGACAGGCTAAAAGAATTGAATCTGTTCAGTCTTGAACAAAGAAGACTACGTGGCGACCTAATTCAAGTATTCAAAATTCTAAAAGGTATTGACAGTGTCGACCCAAGGGACTTTTTCAGCCTGAAAAAAGAAACAAGGACCAGGGGTCACAAATGGAGTTTAGAAAAAGGGGCATTCAGAACAGAAAATAGGAGACACTTTTTTACACAGAGAATTGTGAGGGTCTGGAATCAACTCCCCAGTAATGTTGTTGAAGCTGACACCCTGGGATCCTTCAAGAAGCTGCTTGATGAGATTCTGGGATCAATAAGCTACTAACAACCAAACGAGCAAGATGGGCCGAATGGCCTCCTCTCGTTTGTAAACTTTCTTATGTTCTTATGTTCTTATGAGTGCCTGTGGTGAAGTGTAAAATGAGTGGGAGTCTAAAAAGCATGTCACTCATCTTGAAGTGATTCTCATATTCTTTCCCATTCAGCGGAGTGCTTCAGTTCGTTACATGATTAGTGTAGCGTTTACCATTGAAGCCTGTGGTAATGGAATGCTGCAGGTTGATCTCGGAATGAAGGCTTGTCATAGTAATAAGCAAGGATATTGCTGGTTCAGGGGCTTGGTAGATGTAGGTGGCAGATTTCTTTGATTTTTTGGGGGGTTTTGGTCAGCATCTGATTCTGTCAGTGTTTGAATGAAATCAGTGAAAACCAAGTATGGTGAAAAAGCACATGTAAAAAAAATAATAAACAGGGCAGAGTGGTTTGTGTGATTATTACAAAAAGGCACATCACACAGATTCTGGTGTAAAACAGCAAGTTGAAGTTTTGAAGAGGTATTCTATACTTTTAACTGCATCCCAACATCATCCTTCATATGTCTGTCTTTTACCTCAGCTCTCCAGGGTGATTAGCACAGACGGGAACATCATTTCTCTTTTCCAAGAGCAGCACAGCCGGGTCCTCCAGCAGTTACAGTGCTTCAGCTTTTTCCCTGAGAGCCTTCCCACAGCGAGGAAAGCCTGTGAGAGGAAGAGCTTGGAGCCGCAGTCCTCCAGGAAACAGCTTGCAGGGCCGGTGAGTTCTGCATTCCAACAGCAGAACTGCTTCATGATATTACAGTGCATTCCAACAGCAGAACTGCTTCATGACATTACAATGCATTCCAACAGCAGAACTGCTTTGTGATATTACAATGCATTCCAACAGCAGAACTGCTTCGTGATATTACAGTGCATTCCAACAGCAGAACTGCTTCATGATATTACAATGCATTCCAACAGCAGAACTGCTTCATGATATTACAATGCATTACAACAGCAGAACTGCTTCATGATATTACAATGCATTCCAACAGCAGAACTGCTTCGTGATATTACAGTGCATTCCAACAGCAGAACTGCTTCATGATATTACAATGCATTCCAACAGCAGAACTGCTTCATGATATTACAATGCATTACAACAGCAGAACTGCTTCATGATATTACAATGCATTCCAACAGCAGAACTGCTTCGTGATATTACAGTGCATTCAGACAGCAGAACTGCTTCATGATATTACAATGCATTACAACAGCAGAACTGCTTCATGATATTACAATGCATTACAACAGCAGAACTGCTTCATGATATTACAATGCATTACAACAGCAGAACTGCTTCATGATATTACAATGCATTACAACAGCAGAACTGCTTTGTGATATTACAGTGCATTCCAACAGCAGAACTGCTTTGTGATATTACAGTGCATTCCAACAGCAGAACTGCTTCATGATATTACAATGCATTCCAACAGCAGAACTGCTTCATGATATTACAGTGCATTAACAGCACAGCAGCAAACTGCTTCATGATATTACAATGCATTTCATGATATTACAATGCATTACAACAGCAGAACTGCTTCATGATATTACAATGCATTACAACAGCAGAACTGCTTCATGATATTACAATGCATTCCAACAGCAGAACTGCTTTGTGATATTACAATGCATTCCAACAGCAGAACTGCTTCATGATATTACAATGCATTCCAACAGCAGAACTGCTTCATGATATTACAATGCATTCCAACAGCAGAACTGCTTTGTGATATTACAATGCATTACAACAGCAGAACTGCTTCATGATATTACAATGCATTCTGACAGCAGAACTGCTTCGTGACATTACAGTGAAGGTATTCCCATGGAAGGGTATGAGCTGTTGAATCTGCAGTCAGATGGGACTGATGCACAATAAGAGGACATTGATGCTGACTGGGTTTAGCTGCACACATGGAGAGTATCCATTGAGAAAGAACTCAACCTGTTCTAACAGTGCTTTCTTTCTCTATCCTGCCACAGCCTAACTATGTGCTGCAGACAGAGGAGCACCGTGCAGCCCTGCTGACCCGGTACCCCCCGGAGCAGCTCTGCCAGGCTGAGCGGAACTTCAACGCAGCTCAGGACCTCGATGTGTCTGTGTTAGAGGGGGACATCGTTGGGGTTATTAAGCAGCAGGATCCCATGGGCAGTCAGAATCGCTGGCTCATAGACAATGGAGGTAGGTACATTTGTTATTTACAGTTCATGCATGACCACAGCATCATGACTTTCTGTTGCATCTTACACTACAAAATGACATTAAGAATATATTGATATTGTACATGGTATTGTACATTTTCACAGCAGGGGTAGTATGACTAAATTGATGTTTGCCGTTGAAACTGATAATGTCCTTTCATCTCTCCAGTGACGAAGGGATTTGTCTACAGCTCATTCCTTAAACCTTACAATCCCAGAAGAAGCCAGTCCGATGTTTCGATAGGAAGCCACTCCTCCAATGAATCTGGATACGGGGGTTCCTCTCCAGTCTTCTCACGGCAGAATAGCAACAGCACATTAACTTTCAGCTCCGACGCTACGTCTGTAACGCTCTCCACCCTGCAGTCCCAGAAACCCTGCCAGGACTCCGGCACTTCATCCCGGTCAAATCCACCCGAGGGCTGTTCTTCCAAGCACTGCAATTATAGAGAGACCACACTGCCGCTGTGGACCCAGACTAATTACAAGGACCTATCAGACTCTGCTTCCGAAACAGACTCCTGCTCCTCGCTGAAGAGTACCCGGACTGGCTTTGCACCGAGGAGCAGTCAGGTGGAGATGTTCAGTCAATCGGACGTGGCCTTCGGCTCTGTGATGAGGAGGAACGGAGACTCTGGGCTGAGAACAGTGTCTTTTCCTTCAGACACGACTCCGGAAAAGGGGAGTGATCCAAAGGAAAATCAGGTTGTTTATTTGTTTTAATTCAAAGCACTTGGCTGTGAGGACCTAAAATGATTAGAATGATTTGTGAAATTAGTTCAAGGGGGTTAATACAATCCAGTTTTTTGGAGTTTTTTTTTTCAAAATTGAATAGTCTCCAATTAATTTTATTATTTTTCTCCCAATTTAGAATATCCAATTATTTTTATGCTTAGTTCACTGTCACAATGTCTTCTCCAATTTGCTGCTGAATAAAAGGGATTCCTAGTCACGTTACTGAAAATGTTCTGTGTTTTACTATAGCTCGGGTTTTTGTCCTTGCAGAGTAACTAAACGTCTACTTTCTTCTTGTTCTACAGATTTACTACGCCATCTACTCCTTCGATGCACGCTGTGCGAATGAGCTGACTATATGTGCCCACCAGCGGGTGAAGATCATTCAATTTCATGACATGAACGGGAATAAGGAGTGGTGGCTGGGAGAGGTGGAGGGGAGGAGAGGGTATGTACCTTCCAACTACATCAGGAAGACAGAGTACACTTGAAGCAACTCTGGAAGCAAGGAGGAGGCAAAATATAGAACTAGTGCCTTTTTTATTAAGAGGATCCCTTTTTTTCAGAAGTTGGAAGTGCTTTTTTTGGAATTTTAATGCTGCTGAAATTGTATTGTACAAAATACATGCATGTGTAGTTTCTTGTTGATTGTTTAAGCTACCCATCTTCCTTATTCATGTAGGGATATTTTAAAACACTGCTGCTTCAGGGTAGAAACAGGACTAAAATGAGATGGTGTAGAAAAGGAATCGATCACAGTTGCAGTTTAACAGTGTTTTTTTGAATGTAGAGAACAAAAATGTGAGCAGTTGAGATCATTTAGAACTTTTTTATAACATTTTTTTTAAAGTATATATATTTTTTAAAATAACCGTCGCACTTTGCCAGCCATTCAAAACTGTATAATTCTCTTGCAAACATACAGCATTCAAGCTATCAGAAACCTGCTTAAGTCCTGTTTTGTTTTTTTGTTTAAAAAAAAAAAAAGCCTTTTATATTCTGTTTGCAAAACAAAGACATGAATAATGAAGACAGATATGAACTATGCATAATGTATAAAAGACTGTGAAACGCTGAGTAAACCTAGCTTGAAATAAGAAATGGAACATGCTAACACACTCTGTGTAACGGTATCAAACCGTTTTAATGGTGACAGTATTATTACTTACAGTATGCGTTAAAGCAGTTGATCGATCAAGCAATTGGGCTAATGTCTGTAGGTGTTCAACCCAAGCAAGTCCAGAACATATTACAGTTGTTTCAAGCCACTTGGTCCAAATAGTCCAATCTTGCCCCTCAAGGTGTGAGGTACTATTGTAAACTCGTGTTTTGTACAAAGTAGGGAGAGCCATGTTCCAGAACACTTTCTTCAGTGTGGAAGCCTAGAGTGGACACTTGCCTTATACAATAGGGCTGTTGAATGCCAAAAAGATCAATAATGTCATGTTGAATAAATAGGCCCTGTACAAGTGAGTAGGGTGGCAGCTTTACAGGCATAAGGCTGCAAGATGCCTGACTTCAGTTGACAGTACAGAGAAGTTTTCATGAAGTCACATGTATAATGAACATATACACACTGTTGGGTGCTTCTGTGTAAAGAAGGGGGGGTGTCCAATCACGGTCCTGGGGGGCCATTCCACTCCAGGTTTAACAGGTAACATGATACAACCACTTCAGCATCTGGATGGAGGGTTAATTGGTTCAGTTAAACAATTTAAAACGGGGTTGGTACAAAGACCAGGACTGGAAGGACCAACTTTGGATACCCCTGGTGTGAATTTAATCTGCTTCAAATAAAGTAATTGCACTTTTCTAACTTGCATCCAAGATAGTTAAAAACACAGGGATATCTCTGCAAAATCCAGTACTTATCTAAAGAGGTTTGATTCTGATTAGAATGTTTCTGAGATTCTACAGTCCTTTAACATGTAAGGAACTAACCCTCGTTTTAGGGCAGGGATGTCTAGCTCTGTTCCTGGAGGACCGTGGTGTCTTCTGGCTTTCGTTGCACCCGAGTTTTCAGTTACTCAATGGGTCTAGTTATTTGATTAAATGGACAACTTTAACATTTCTCTCCAGGTCTCGGAATGGTTTATAGGTTGTGTTCCTTGAATTAAGTGCATTTTTAAATCATCAACATTGAAAAAATATTAAATATGTCCAATTGAACAAATAATAGATCAGTTAAGTTAATGAGATGTGAAGTTGGAATGGAAACCAGAAGACCATGTGACCCCCCTCAAGGACTGGAGTTTGACTCCCGTTTTATGGTATCCATTGTGGTGTGTGTTTACATCTTACAGTTAATTCAAGCACATGGTCTGCTTCTGGTTGCCACATAGCCTTCATAATTATTGTAAAAAGCTCTTGCTGAATGTACTCTGTGCTCTGTGCTATCGTAGTTCTTGTCATGTATCTTAAAGAGCTGTGGCCCACATTGCCTGTAAAGCACAGTGCAAGAGATGAGGTGATCTGGTTCAGGTAGTTTGGTCTTTTATACGTTTTTATTTTTAAATGGGGAAGAGTATATCACAGGACTGCGACACTTGATGACTACTTGATCTTTTATCACGTTATTCCTTTGGTTTATTCTTGGGGAAGCCTGTACCTTACTGCATAATTACAGCCTTCATAACAATCAGTTAAAGTCTTCTATAATCCAAATCTTTTATCTGCATGGAGACAAGATGCATTCTTTTTCTTTTTTTTTTTTTTTTTTTTTTTTTTGCACACTACTGTAAAAAAATGTATTAAAATAAATGTTTTTATAGAAGTACTGTAAATGTGTAAATATGTTTTTGTTTTTAAATAAAATGCAACTGAATGCTTTATACGATTTCCTTTTGGCACACTGGCATGAAACACTTCCCACTTCACTAATGACTTGTTATCAGAAAAGCCCAGGTAATAATGAGAGCAGTGTTGCAGCCACTCTTGTTGATCTCTGTCCACTCTTCTGTGTCACTGTGGCAGGCTGGCGAGTGGATAGAGGCCCAGAGACAGACTGCAGTTCAAAAAAATAACTATTTTATTATAAATAAACAAAAATAAAGTGCACACGGGCAAAATAACAAATACTCAAACACAAATAAAGCAAAAACAAAACTCACAAAAATAACAGTTTCCAGGCTGGGCAATGCCTTCACTGGATTCAAGTTTTCTACACAACCAAAAAAACCAACCTGCTTCCTCAGCTCCCTCTCCCCAAATGAGAAGCTGAGGCCTCCTTTTATATCAGGTGGCTGGGCGCTGATTGATCGTTAATCAACTAATCAACCCCAGCCACCTGAACATAATAAACCCAGGCAGGCAGGGGAAGTTAACCCCATCCCTGCCAATTTAAAAAGGGCAGAGCTTTGCTCTGCCACAGTCACATGATCATCGAGGCTGTGACACTGAGTGACGGCTTGTTGCTTTCTGCCAGGGCAGCAACCTTTTAACTCCTGTGTTCAGGTTACGATTTACTAAATGAATGTACTGGCAGGATGCGAGTGGGTGCCACACTTAGCTCTGCCACATGTCCTTATTTAAGTAAGTGCTCACAGATTGTAAATTCTATTTTCTTAGCACTAGCAGTATCATCACTGATCCCCTTCTGTTGAAAAACGTGTAGATCTTTGTGTGGCATACAATGCAGGAATAGAACTTGCTGCTGCTGCTTCCTTTCCTGCACTGTAGCACATAAGGGAACCCAAGCCTGAACCGAACCCCAACTTCATGACTGAAATGCATTGATTATCCCAAAGCAAGTCCCACATGCCTTTCGCTGCACTTACTTTGGTTTGTTTTTCTCTTCAGTAGTGATTTGCAGTGCTTTGACCCGTGTACTATGAACTCACCCTCTTGTTTGCTTTTCAAATAATAATTTACATTTCAGTAATGTAAAACAAACTCAAGTTTCAATCAATACTATATCCAAAGTCTAATTGTAATTTTGAGTAAATGCAGAGTTCCACAAAAAAGATATTGTGAGTTTTTAAAGTACATTATATACAATTAAAAAATCCAACGAACATTTAAAAAAACTCAACAGACAAGGACTGCAAGTGTAAGTACACCAATATCAGGCATCATTGTATTTGAAAGTATTATAAATCTTAAGTAACTCCTCACTATTTGTAGTTCATTTGATTAAAAAATGAAATACTACATTGAAGATACTGTAGAAGATCGTAATGATATTGTTACACGATCCATCAGTATGCTGGTCAGCAGTAGCAGTGCACCACACACAGGGTACTTGGTCATTCTATATGGAAATGGCATTGTGACAGAATCCCAGACTCTCAAATCCAATCATCTATAATTAATGTGGAGTGGGAGGTATTTGAATACAGAGACTGCGTGTGGAAAATGAAAGTTATTGTAAAATAAAGTCTAAGTGTTTTATGAAGTGGTAAATGTTTCTTGCCTACTAGTATTTGCTTAGTGTCTTGCAGTGTAGGGTGCTGCCAATGACATAATGACTGCCCCTAGAATCCCTTTTTGAAAAAGATAATGTGGCTTGTGTGTGTGTGTGTGTGTGTACATATATATATATTCTATATTAGACACACACATACGATGCAGCTGTGCTAAAGTCAATTCTGTTTGTATTCATAAGGTGTTCTTTGATTACTGAAGTAGATTCGATTTGTTTTGATGTACTGTAAACCAAAGGTGATTGGTTCTAATTAATTTTGTATTATTGTTCAGAAAAAACAATGCTATGGATAGAATACATTCGCTACACATATATTCAGCCTTATTGTGCTTAAATACACTAAACAAAGAAAACAACAGTTTGTTGATTTTAATGGATACCTTTTTTAAAATAAAAAAAAAGTTTGCTTATTATCTTATGGTTTGGCCGTTGGTCCACGCAGGTTAGTATTTAAAAAGCTTATGATTGGCTGTAGAACTTGAGCAGGAATACCGAATGAGTGAAAAAAGATAGTTAATAGTTAACAGTTGCCTGCCATTTATATCTGAATCATCTTGGAGTCATTTTTGACTGCAACAGCCATTCATAATGCCTAAAAACATGGCATTTCAACCTGTGAGACTAGCACTGTGCATTGTGCTGCTACACCTGTTTCCATCCGTAAGTGATTTCTAGGGAGGGTACTGTTACTGCTAGCATTACGATTATTATTTCATTCAGGGAGGTGCAAATCTCCACACGCTTTTTATATTTATATATAAGTGGACAGAAAGTGCTCTGAATGTTTGTAAAATTCTGTACCTATACAGTATTTGAATAAAAAAATATAATGAAATGAAACAAAAATGCCTCTTAAAGCAGGCAAGGGGTTGTATGGTTATGCTTTTATCCAGGTAAGCTAGTTTAACCACTATGTATTTGGCAATAGATGGCTCTGAGATATTAAGACTATGTTCTCTTGCAGTTTGCTGTTCTCCAGGACATTGTTGATGGTAAGTATATCCTCTGCTGCACACATCATGCTTTAGAGAATAACGTTCTTAAACACAGGAGAGCTATATGCTAACGTGTCTGCTCTCATTTTTTGCTGGCACACAACCTTAAATGACAACTTAGAGGCAGAATACGAAGCAGAGGAGAATGATTATGGGACGGAAAACACAAGCACTGTGCTTGACTGGCTATATGATCTCGTAGGCACTGAAGGTAAGTGAACAAAAACAGGTGTTTGTTTTTCTTTAATACAGACAATCTCAATATCATACCATTAATTCAAATAATCTCTTTGATATTTTTAATACAGAATTGAATTGTTTTGAAATGTATTATCTCTGCCAACCACTGCAGTGCCTTTATCACACGATGAAAGGAAAATTGCTACATTTGTACATTTTGTATTTGACTGTGAATCACTTAACTGTTGGTGCTCAACCGCATTCTCATTTGTGGGTCATGCGACCTTAAAGAGAATGTAAAGATCTGAGTCATCTATAATGCACATATTGGGTATTTACCTTTACAAATGCTGTATCTTGATAAAAAGAATTGCTACTTTTTTTTTTTTTACATTTATAATTTTAATTATATATTAGAATTATATATTATATTTAGTATATTTCTGTTCAGAGAATTCATATTTTGTACTCATGGTGCACAAAGAATATGCTATTTTGTTGAATGTGTTTCTGCAGAGGGATGTGATCCAAATCCTTGTCAGAACAATGGCGTCTGCGAAGCAGGAAGACGAAGATACAAGTGTCATTGCCCTGAACCATTTTCAGGAAGGAACTGTCATAAAAGTAAACCACCTTCACCAGTTAACCAACAAACATGCACTCACTGTGCGTGTATAGCCAACAGTGTAGAACCAGAATGGCCTATCAAACATGCACTCACTGTGCGTGCATAGCCAACAGTGTAGAACCAGAATGGCCTATCAAACATGCACTCACTGTGCGTGTATAGCCAACAGTGTAGAACCAGTGACCTATCAAACATGCACTCACTGTGTGTGTATAGCCAACAGTGTAGAACCAGAATGGCCTATCAAACATGCACTCACTGTGCGTGTATAGCCAACAGTGTAGAACCAGTGACCTATCAAACATGCACTCACTGTGTGTGTATAGCCAACAGTGTAGAACCAGAATGGCCTATCAAACATGCACTCACTGTGCGTGTATAGCCAACAGTGTAGAACCAGAATGGCCTATCAAACATGCACTCACTGTGCATGTATAACCAACAGTGTAGAACCAGAATGGCCTATCAAACATGCACTCACTGTGCGTGTATAGCCAACAGTGTAGAACCAGAATGGCCTATCAAACATGCACTCACTGTGCATGTATAACCAACAGTGTAGAACCAGAATGGCCTATCAAACATGCACTCACTGTGCGTGTATAGCCAACAGTGTAGAACCAGAATGGCCTATCAAACATGCACTCACTGTACGTGTATAGCCAACAGTGTAGAACCAGAATGGCCTATCAAACATGCACTCACTGTGCGTGTATAGCCAACAGTGTAGAACCAGTGGCCTATCAAACATGCACTCACTGTGCGTGTATAGCCAACAGTGTAGAACCAGAATGGCCTATCAAACATGCACTCACTGTGTGTGTATAGCCAACAGTGTAGAACCAGAGTGACCTCTGATACAAGCTCCTCATTGTGAGACAACACAAAAGAAAGTTTCAAGCATGGCAAAGATCCCCACGTGAACAATTTTGCACTTTCTTCCTTAATCACTTGTATGTTGTAGGTTAAAAGTGATTGATACATGGAGCAAGATTACTGTGATATTATATTTACAACAGCATAAGTTTTAATATCATTCAAATGCAGTGCATGAGCAGAAGGAGGTCTGTCCCAGAAACTGGATGCTGGGTGGCTCTGCCAAGAACAGTTCCACATACTGATGAACTTTCTTTTTACTATTTCAGTAAATTCTGCATGCAAAAAGGCTAAATGCGGAAAAGGAGAATGTGTTATCACTTCAACTCCACCATATTACCATTGTAAATGCAGATTCCCTTTTCAGCCTCCAAACTGCAAAAAACGTGAGTAACTTCCAGGGGGATTTTGGTGTACAAGTGTACATAAACATATATTTTCTTGGTGTGCTTTACGAATGTGTTCCTTCCAGAGGTGGAAGTCAGCTGCATTTGAGCAGCTGTGTCACTCGTGTCTGAAAGACACTTTTATACGAACCACGTCTTTTCTTTTTTCCTCAGCTTTTTTTTTTTTTTCTAGCTGTATCAGTATGTCAACCAAACCCCTGTCAAAATGGAGGAAGGTGCATCAAGGATAAAAAACACACATTTTCATGCGCTTGTCAGTCATCATTCAGGGGGGAGTTTTGTGAAATCAGTAAGTAAACTTAATTTTGCAAATTCCATTCTAATCTAAAGAACCGTTTTTGTTTTGTTTTGTTTTTTTTCATACAGAGTACACCATTGTACAAACCATGCAAGAGTAAATCCTTGTTATTGCCTAGCAACAGGTGACTTGCCATTTAAGGACAGCAGGCGCAGTGGACAAAGCATAAACTCCTCAGTTATTTAAAATCTGTTTTAAAATGCAGTTTCACAAATATATTCTAGACTGTTGCTAGGGAAACCAACAAACAAGGCTCATGAAGTTTGCCGCAGGTCTTTGTAATTCTCAAATATTTCATTCCATGGAGGGGATGTTAATTTCTGTTTATTGTTGTGTTATTTAAAATGTTCCTCATTAGGGATGGATGACTGTTATGTGAACAATGGAGAAACATACAGAGGCAAAGTTAATTATGCAGAGGATGGGTCTCCATGCCTTCACTGGAACTCATACCTAGTTTATAGAGGAGATTTTAATACGTTTCGTGGTATTGAAGAAAGTCTTGGATCCCACAGATATTGCAGGTAATGTAGATTTTGTAAAAATTAACCGATATTTAAGTTTTCTTATTCCACCTGGACTGGAAGTGCATCCATCTGATTGGCTGTTTAAAAGACAATCTTGGCTATAAGGATGTCTGTTGCCAGTTACTTTGTGTTAAATTTCTGATCACAAGGGTGCTGATTTTTCAAAACTTTTAATCTGGATCAAAGTGATCTGGATTTTGTAATCCTGTATTTTGCGATCGAGTTTACTTTTATCTGGATCATTTTGGTCCGTTTTTTCAGAAAATGTCTCTGCTGGATTACATTACATTTGTTGTGGTAAACTAATACATACACTGTTGCTGAAGTGCTATGTAAAGGCATGCAATACTTACCAGAGTATTGCAATTACTATGAACAAAACTGACATGTGTAACAAGGTCATTTTCCAACTGCTGTAGGAATCCGGATTCTGAAATTAAACCCTGGTGTTTTGTAAAAATTAACAAAAAGAAAGTGACGTGGAAATATTGTAACATCAGACAGTGTGAACAATCTCCATCTAAAACTGCAGGTATGGCTTTTACATTTTAATTTACATTTTTATTTGTATTTGTTTATAGAAGTAAACTAAATGAGCTATGCTGGTTTAAAAACTTTTCTTTCAACAAAGCATGCTGTATTATCTGTGTGGTTATACTGTCGGCTAAGAGTCTTGCCCCAAACTGCTGGGACTGCAGAGTCTGTATCGCAGAGTGCCCCTTCGTAGTGACTCTGAGCATGTTAACAATAATGAGCGATATATATATATATATATATATATATATATATATATATATATATAAAATAGAGAGGTTTCACCACTGTGTTCTCTGTGTGTGCTTTCAGCTACAGTGCACCCAGATACAATTTTTTTGCCCTCTGAGGAACCTCCCAAAGTTCCACTGAAGAGACCAGCCACTGCAGCCCCCCCCAAGGAGTTTGCTAAATGTGGCATTCCAGAGTCCAGGACAGCTCAGCACAGGATCTATGGTGGATTAAAGGCCACTCCTGGAGCACACCCATGGCAGGCATCCATTCAAAGCAAGCATCCAAACAACGTTGCTCGCCACTATTGTGGGGGGATCTTAATCAAGCCTTGCTGGGTTTTAACTGCAGCGCACTGTGTGGTGTAAGTGTCTTGTCTTGGGGTTGAGTCATGGCTTCAATTGGTTTGTGATGTGGTGCATGTAAGTTGTATAATGATCATTTTGTGACCAGTGAGCATCTTGGATTGAAGTATATGGATATACTATTCCTAGCAGACTTGGCACATTTACAGCAGACTGTTGCGAATACATTTAGGCAATCCATTCATATGTTTCTGTGTTTTTGGGGGGTGTTTAGAGGAACTTCATTCCGAGTGCAAGTTGTACTGGGGGGTCAAGATTTACAAAAAAATGAGCCTGAAGATCAGACCTTTGACGTTGAGAAGTCCATCGTTCATGGAAACTACACCGATATAGGAGAAGCCGTGTATAATGATATTGGTAAGTTCCCATCAAATTCATGCACTGCTTTGCTTTCTTATTGGAGTCTATTCTCTTGATTTCACACGCAGGGTAAAATCTGTTTACTCTAATAGTTAGATAGTTTTTTTTTTGTTTTTTTTTTTTTTTTTTTACTATTAAAGGGTTTAGGATGGGGGAGGGGGGGGTGATCATTTTAGTAATTGCAGCTAAACAACAATACAGAGAACAAGACCTCTAACCTGTGCATTTGTTGTTGGCATACAGTACCATGTTGACCAACCTTCTATGAGTTAGACACGGGAAGATGTTAATTTGCTACACATTTTATTAGAGATTTTAATTGTTATTATTGAAGTATCATTGCATATATGCTTTTAATCTTTGTGTGCACGGTTGCTTTTAGCTTTGCTTAAACTGAAGCCAGTTGGTGGTCAGTGTGCCAAGGAGACGAGGTATGTGAAGACTGCCTGCTTACCGGTCTCCCCGTTTGCTGATGGCACAGAGTGCAGCATTTCAGGATGGGGAAAAACAGAAACAAGTTGGTTTAATGCCTAATTGTCAGCTTTGTTTTTATTTGTTTGGTGAAACTGATACTGCTGCAAGTGTAGAGGCACTTAGTAGAATAAATGTAGCCAGAGAGTTCTGAGTAGTACTCTTGCTAGTTTGAGATGATTGTAACCCTCTCAGAATAAAAACAAGACTGTGTTTCTTCAGAAAGAAACTCCCTCCTGAGTGCCTCTGGACGTCCTAGTCTTGTCCTGCCCTTGATGCAGGTTCCTCCTTTCTGACCATGAGAAACGTCAACAGGTCACTCTTGCTCTGCTCTCACACTGTATCGATTCCCAGAGCTTACCTGAAGCTTTTGCTTTTAGTTTGTGAGCATTTGGCTGCTCCCTTCCTGTATCTACTTCTATTATGTCAACAACTTGGAAACATCTTTACTGCAAAGCATGTACAAAGTGGGAATTAAACACTGATCATTCTTATTGAAATCATATGAAATATAACTACTGTATAACGTACATACACCACACCTGATCCCAGCTTCCTCATTGCCATCACAATGTTAAAGTGAGACCCGGACAGAATCGCATGTAAAGTAAGCCTGTTTGAGACCCGCTTCATTCATACTTTGCTATCTCTAATAGTGCAATCATCTTTGTGTCCCATTACTAATTCATAATGGCATTTTTTATTTGTTTTCATCAAGATGTCATTTCCAACCAGCTTTTGGATGCTCAAGTGTTACTGATCCCTCAGGAGCAGTGTAAGGACAGAAATGTGTATGGGAGCTTATTGGATAACAGCATGTTCTGTGCCGGGAACTTAGAGGGTGGGCCTGACTCCTGCCAGGTCAGTAATTACTCTGTTATCAGGATAATTCGCTTCTTAAACATGATCTGATTGCATTTAAATGTATCTCAACATTTGCCTTTTTTTGTTAGATCTATCTATCTATCTATCTATATTATGTATGTATGTACGTATACAGTATCTAACAAAAGCAGACAAATGTTGAGATACACGTGATACATAGACATTTAATAATTCATAATCAGCCTAACGAGAAAAGTAAATGATGATTTTATTCATTCTTTGTTCATAATAACTCTTAAGACTCCTTTATGATGTCGCAAACACATGAAGATTGATCAGTAGATGTGTGCTACAGTGGTCTGGCTGCAATTGCTTCTACACATTTAACAGCTAATAAACAATAGGATGATAGGGCTTTGCTTTGTAAAGTCCGCTGTCAGCACCTGTCACACAGCATGGACTTTAGGAATTACACATGGAGGTCTGTAGTTAGATTGTAGCAACATGCTGCATGTAACAGTGTGATAATGTAGTTAGGTGCAGTGGACACAATACTGTATTTCTGTATTTATTTCAAAAGGTAAAGCAAAAATGGTTAAGGTGAATGACAAGCTCTTACACATCATACTTGTTTTGTTCTTGCTTGTTCTGTAACAAAACTGTGGTGAAAATTGGGTCCAGAAAATATAGCAGCCAGATGCTGTTGTACACATCTGAAGCAATGTAGAGCACTGAGATGGTTCTTAATGAGACTATGTTCCCCTAGGGTGACTCCGGTGGACCATTGACCTGCGAGAGAGATGGGAAGCACTATGTCTATGGAATAGTGAGCTGGGGAGACCAGTGTGGCCTGCAAAATAAACCTGGAGTTTATGCCAGAGTCACAAAATTCGTTGACTGGATCAATTCAAAAGTGAATTAGTTGCTGCACTCTCAGATTACAGCTTCGTGTTCAATTCTCGTCTCGTCTCATGTCTGATTTACTGTGTCATGCACAATGAAATGCCTTTATTATAAGGGACATCATTTTCCACACTCTGGATAACAATGATGTGAAAATTCGAAATAAATACTATATTTGCTTTTTTTGTTTTGTTTTTATGTATTATGCATTTCATAAAAACACAATATCTTCCATCACAACGTAGTTGATGCTGCAGTGAATTAAGATGGATAAGATTGCCAGACAGATGATGCACAAATACATGCATTGGAGAAAGGATCTGTTAATGCACTAATCTAACTGAAACAAGTATGTCAGGAACATGCACCCACCCCCCCATTGCTACAGGTATAAACTCAAAGTCAGAGCAAATAGGTGTGATGAAAAAAAAGATGAGCAGGACATCTGTCATCAGCACATACAGAACACAATAAGAGTGCAATTCAGTACTATCACAATTTGGCAAGCCATTCTCCAGATAAGTGTGATACACAGATGGACGGACAGACACCCACATACATACATACATACATATATTTACGATTGGATTCAAGTCAGGACTTTCACTGGGCCACTCAAGAACATTAATTCTCTTCTTGTTCAACCTCTCCAGTATGGCTTTGGCTTTGTGCTTCAGGTCATTGTCCTGCTGAAATGTGAATCTCTTGGCTGACTCAAACCGGTGCCTTGGTTTCATTGCACTGACTCCCATATCACCATCTACCCTGACAAGCTTCCCAGTCCCTGACGATGAAAAACATCCCCATAGCATGATGCTGCCACAACCATGCCACAACCGTGCTTCACAGTAGGGATGGTGTTACCTGGGTGATGTGCTGTGTTGGGTTTGCGCCAGACATAACACTTTGCATTTAGGCCAAATAGTTCAGTTTTTGTTTCATCAGACCACAGAATCTTTTGCCACATTTTTTCAGAGTCTCCCACATCCCTTTTTGCAAATTTGCATCAAGATTTCAGGTTGTAACACAACAAACTGTAAAAACGCCCAAGGGAGGTGAATACTTTCTATAGGCACTGTGTGTAAGCAGTAGCACGTCATATTGGAATATTGTCAATTTGCTGCACATTTTATGCACCATTGTTTTTAGCTTTGCTTAAACTGAAGCCAGTTGGTGGTCAATGTGCTACGGAGACGAGGTATGTGAAGACTGCCTGCTTACCGGTCTCCCCGTTTGCTGATGGCACAGAGTGCAGCATTTCAGGATGGGAATCAACACAAACAGTCTTATAAGGTCACAGTTCCAACATGCTGCTAGATTCCAAAGTGTTACTTATCTCTCAAAAGCGCTGCAATAATGAAATCTCATACTGGAACAAATTGGATAAAAACATGTTTTGTGCTGGAAACCTAAAGGGCGGGCCCGACTCCTGCCAGGTTTGTTGTCTTAGTATTTGTATTTTATTTTATGAATGCTAGTCGATGCAGTACAGCTATCCTGCGTCGTTACAGGAATAGAACGGGATGATGCTGGAGTTTACAGAGGAATCCTCTTACTTCTGTCCTAGGGTGATTCGAGTGGACCTTTGACTTGTGAGAGTGATGGAAAGCATTTCATCTACAGAGTTGTAAGCTGGGGAGACCAGTGTGGCCTGAAAAATAAACCTGGAGATTATCCCAGAGTCATTGAATTTGTCGACTGGATAAAGTCTAAAATTTATTTGCTGCTGCATTCTGTGGTAAATATCTGCATTGCATCCACATAACCTGTGTAGTTTGTTTATGCCAAAAAAGGGATATTGTATTAGTGTTACAATGATTATTGTCCTCTGTAATGTCCGCATTTAAAATGTCCCCTTTATCATAATACAACGTCATTATCTGCCTTTCTCTTTTGATAAGTAAACTAAATGTGAAAATAAACTCCTGTTATATCTGTCAGAATTTGTAATTATGCTTGGTACTGTACATACAAACCACAAGGTAACTTTATTTAGTGTCTGCAATACATTCTGTGTGCTGTACCAAAATCTTTATTTACCCTTGGCCGCTAATTGGCTTTGCCTGCTGTCCAGCCAGCAACGGATGTGCATTGCGGCCAGGCAGGAGCTGGTAATAAACTGAGTCAGTGAGTCAAATTTGGAGTGTGATCCCAAGTGCTTTCCCACTCAAAATAAATGTCATGTCATAATGTAAAGAGTAGCACAACAAAGTAATAACGGGAAAACAGTCATTTTGCTATTTATGCAGTTTAAAACATATGTTCGAAATGCGTGACAGGACAAAATATACTTTGTATTTAATAATTTAAATAAAATACATTTATTATAGGGCAACCTATGGTATTAAAACAGCCCTTACAGAAATAACCTATAGAAAGTCCTATAGTAAATTGGTCAGGTCCTATAGAATATCCTATAGGACTTCTCTAAAACCTTTTTAGTCCCATAATGTCCTTTAGTATCACTATAGGATCCTATAGGACATGTCTGTAAGGGAGTTTCTGACGTGTAAACTAATGACCATTGTTAATTCTTGTATGGTCAGCTAATTTGGGATTTTAAAATTCCTTGACAAATAGAATATCGACTTTTTAACTTCGCATTGATAAATAAAAAAAAAAGTTGAGTTCAAAGACTGCTTTTAAAATCAGCCACCGTTTATTGCAAAAATGTGTTTTCTAAGTATCCAAAAAAGTACTTACGCGTTCGTTGTGTGGTGATGCTGGCGGCGCGTTTGCTTGTACCGGTATTCTTTGACTAACATTCTGTGAAGCATTCATTTTAATGTGTTTAACTTGGAATACTTTTACTTTCAAAATAACTCAAACACAGTGCCTGTCGCTTTAAGCTCTGAGGCTCCACAGTAAGGAAGTTGAGTGAACTTCATGTCTTCGCTTTCTTCCTATTCGTTTCGTTGTGACTGGCCCTTAGCTGAAATCGAAAGAGCGAAAGTTTGTTTAGAGATATTGGTACTTGAGTTGAAATAAAACGAAAAGACAAACTATCAAGAGTGAAAGTAAGTGACTTTAAATACCTAATGTTATTGTTTTACTACGTTTTGTTTTTTGAATGTAAAACTAAACCGTACCTGGCTGTAGAATAATTGTGCATCCGACAATGTAGCTAGTTAACGCATCGAATGTATTGATATAAAAGGCATTTTATATTGATGAATACCTACGGTATATTATTTCTGAAATAGGGCCGCTGTAGTTTATTGCAGTCAAAAATGCAACAGCAATGTTCTGTAAAATATAGTATGTACTGATGAATACTGCATTAAATACAGTAAACCGTAGCACTACAATAATAATAATAATAATAATAATAATAATAATAATAATAATAATAATAATAATAATAATGTAGTGCACCACAGTATATGCCATTTTACAGCAGGTTACTACAGTAAATCGCGGTGTTTACTGTAAAACACTTATTTCTTTACGGGCAAAGACTCGCATCAATGACCTCAGGTGAACACTTTTTGAAAGGGGTGTGTAATCGTGCATATTAAACTTTTAAAGTAAAATTATCCAACTTGAAAATGTAAAACGACATATTTATAAATGTACAAGAGTGAGACGTAATTAGAATAAATAAAAAATTACAAATCCCAAGTGTCATTTTTTAAAATCAATCACTACCTAGGCTATTTGTAGCTACGACAATGACTGTTAACACTTTACTGCACTTATCAGGAACTTTGGGAGATATCTCCTTCAGTCCTCGTTTTGCTACAACAGTTACAATAACAGCATTATTCGATTAGAGACTTGTGTTTTACAGCACATTTCTCAATGCATTATTCGATTAAGAACATGTGTATTACAGCACATTTCTCAGTGCATTATTCGATTAGAAGCATTCACAGCACATTTCTCAATGCATTATCAGATTAGAAACTTGTGTTTTACTGTACACCTCTCAATGCATTATGAGATTAGAAACTTGTGTTTTACAACACATTTCTAAATGCATTAGATTAGAAACCTGTGTTTTACAGAACATTTCTCAATGCATTATTAGATTAGAAATCTGTGTTTTACAGCACATTTCTCAGTGCATTATTCGATTAGAAGCATTCACAGCACATTTCTCAATGCATTATCAGATTAGAAACCTGTGTTTTACTGTACACCTCTCAATGCATTATGAGATTAGAAACTTGTGTTTTACAGCACATTTCTAAATGCCTTAGATTAGAAACCTGTGTTTTACAGAACATTTCTCAATGCATTATTAGATTAGAAATCTGTGTTTTACAGCACATTTCTCAATGCATTATCAGATTAGAAATCTGTGTTTTACAGCACATTTCTCAATGCATTATCAGATTAGAAATCTGTGTTTTAACGTACATTTTTTAGTGCATTATCAGATTAGAAATCTGTGTTTTACAGCACATTTTTTAGTGCATTATCAGATTGGAAACCTGTGTTTTAAAGCACATTTCTCAATGCAGATGGCGGATGAGTCTTCTGCTGCTGATAGAGAGGAGGAGGTCGAAGCAATGGGAGATACAACGGATGCAAAGCCGGACAGAAAAGGAAAGTTCTCTCTGTTTGGAAAGTAAGTGAGCATTGACATTCCTGAAGTTTCACTTCATTGAGTACTGTCAGCAGTCGACAAAGTGCATGAACAGACATGTTTATTTGAATATTTCATCATTTAGATCAGGTAATGTTAATAAATACACTTTCAAACTGTAACATTTATACAGATCATCATGGGTAACTTTCAGTAGTGTATTATCTAAATACCTTGAATGTCTTCATTAAAAAATAACAAAACATTTGCCTTGATTTTTTTTTAATGAAATACAAGCAATATTCTTTTGAAGGTGTGTGAATAATCCACAGTGCATTGTTACCGCACAGACCTTGTCCAATTGGTTGTGCAAGCAGTACAAGTATAAGAGTTTTTGCTTGTTTTGTGTCAGGAACTTTGCTAGGATTTGTGGAGCCACAAAGACTTCAGTGGAATAGCCTGTGACTCCCTCTATTGCTCTAACCTGTGTTCTCACTGCACTTACATGTTCTGTAAAATAGCAGCAATGATTCCCCACATTGTACTGTCCCAGGCGAGTCGGTTGCATTTCTGTCTCTTCTTAATCAAGGGTTTTTTTTGTTTAGTTGTTTTCTTGGTCACTCAAAGCTGTGTTGAAAGTTGGTATGGAATATTTGGAGTGTGCGCTTGCTTGTCACACTCACATTGTTACACTCACTGTGGTGGAAGTCAGGTCCAGCTTGTTTTCATGATTACTGAAAGCTCTTGTTTAGTTTTTTTTATCAGATATGAAGAGGGGCGTGTGTTACCATGTTTGTGTGTTACAGTAAATGCCAGCAAATCGTATGATAGCTGTCTGTGCACACGGGAATGTGTGACGCACTGTATTGGAATCAGAGAGGACCTGAGGATCTAGTTGGTCAGTGATGGGAATACATTTAAAGGGCTCGGGGTAAGATAGACCTAACCCTGTAACTTGCTGATCAACACTTTAAACTGTCTTATCTATCTATAGAGGACATGCTTACAAAATGTTCAGAACAGGAACATTTTAGCTGCAATGTGCTGTACGGCTGGCACACATGCTAGCTGAGTAACAGCTACTGTACAGTACAATGAAAAGAGGGACTTCAACGTACTTGTGTGAGACACTACTAACGGGGACTATACAATCAATGTATTTAAAAGTTGACACAATGACGAGCAACAATAGGACGTGGGTCTCTCAGCTGACTGATTAGCTGACAATTACATTAAAGCTGCAGTACACCACAAAAGGGAATAGTCTGTGGCAGACTGATGGAATTGTAGGTTAAGTGTGCTATCATTCCTTCCTTAGATAAATACATAGTATCTGATATGTACCTAAATTGCCAAACTCTATACACACTGTGCTAAGCGTTTACAAAGGAGATAACAATTTTGTTGTGGGGTAGTGGGTAGTGCTTATACAGTAGTCCATAAAGTACTGTACTGGTTCAAGTAAAAAGAGTTTTTAAAGTTAGGGGGTGCCACGTTGCAAACAGATGTTGCAATCTACACAACAGATACTGATCTGTAAAGGAGAAACAACATCTTTACTTTAAGGGAGTGTAGCTGATGCAGTGGGTTAATGCTTTAGATTTACTGACGCATGTATTTCTGTCTGTATTACAGTATATAAAAATACTACCGCACCTTTCATAACAAAGTGATGTACGGTAAGTAAAACAATCTGTGCATTTGCAGGCACCAAATGTTGACGTGTTTGAAAGTGGCATTTCTACATTTTTTGTTTTAGTGGTGTTTTAAGTTTGCTGTTTCCTTGTCGAAGTAGAATTAGGCTTACTTTCAAAAGCAGACAATAGCTCTAATATGGAAAACATATTAAATAGTTAATAGTATAATATGGAATAATCAAGTCACAGCTCAAAGTTATCGAGGGAATATTTACACACAATCAGCATTAGTTTAATCATTTGAGACTACCAAGTTATCATTTCTGGATGGTAATGTCTGTGGTTCCTCTTTGTGTGTGAGGTTTCAGTGTAGTAAGCTCAGTGGCAGCTGGTTCAGCCCACGTACAGCGGGCTACTCAGGTCGAAGGATGGGGTGACCTGGCGGGACAGGCTCTGTTTGAACTGAACTTTGGCAGTTGCATTGCATCTAATTCGATTGTGATGTGCGTTTCATCAGGGGCTTCAGTATGACTGCATGGCTGTGATGACCTATTAGCAGTGTACCTGCATGGCTATGATGACCTATTAGCAGTGTACCTGCATGGCTATGATGACCTATTAGCAGTGTACCTGCATGGCTATGATGACCTATTAGCAGTGTACCTGCATGGCTATGATGACCTATTAGCAGTGTACCTGCATGGCTATGATGACCTATTAGCAGTGTACCTGCATGGCTATGATGACCTATTAGCAGTGTACCTGCATGGCTATGATGACCTATTAGCAGTGTACCTGCATGGCTATGATGACCTATTAGCAGTGTACCTGCATGGCTATGATGACCTATTAGCAGTGTACCTGCATGGCTATGATGACCTATTAGCAGTGTACCTGCATGGCTATGATGACCTATTAGCAGTGTACCTGCATGGCTATGATGACCTATTAGCAGTGTACCTGCATGGCTATGATGACCTATTAGCAGTGTACCTGCATGGCTATGATGACCTATTAGCAGTGTACCTGCATGGCTATGATGACCTATTAGCAGTGTACCTGCATGGCTATGATGACCTATTAGCAGTGTACCTGCATGGCTATGATGACCTATTAGCAGTGTACCTGCATGGCTGAAGCTGCATCCACACTGGATGCGAGTGAGCGACACGAGCGGTCAAAGTCGTCGGATGTCAATCCACGTCAGACGCGACTTGGAAATGATCTAAAAGACTGGAAATAAATACATTAAATTCATTACAGAAGAGGGATTCTCTCATTTCAGCCTGCTCAGTTGTTTATGGTTACTCAAGTTGAAATGTATACAGCACATATATATATATATATATATATATATACTTTCTGCTGAAGTCCCCATGTGCGTTTTGTGGTCTTCAACAGTAAGAAGAAAAAGAATGTCCAGGGCCCGGAGCAGGACCTCTCTACTGAAAGTCGTAACAGCGTTGTTTCACCGACCTTCCAGTATAAGACGAACTACAAGAGGCTTGGAAAGTGTGTCATTATCAACAACAAAAACTTTCAGGAGAAAACAGGTATGACCGCTTTCAGCTGCACAGTATCTATCGTTATATGACAAACGGAATCTCCCTGCCATTCAAGGGTTTTAAGCACAGCATACCCAAATTCCTTGTACACCTGCTGAACCTTGTACTCATCACTTACAATAATGCATGACCAAGGAAAACTGGTACTGTTAGCAGCTACACTGATTCTGGTTCACTGAGGATCGTGGGCACTGTATCTATTTCCTTGAAGATCCCTTTATTTATAAATTATTTATTTATTTATTTATTTAAATGTTTATTTTGCTCATCCTGTTAAGATGCAGCATAATGTTTCCAGGCACACATCAATCATAAAGTCATACAGCAGTTACAACTGAAAGGTATAAAAACAAGAACATCCTTTCTATGTTCTTTAAAAAATAAATAAAATAATAAAAATGTGAAAAGAAGCAATGTGTGACGACTTTCTCACAGCTCTGTAAATGCAGCCCCACAGGATAAGCTCTGCAGAGTTTCTGTAGCATTAGTTTTTTCTTCTCTCTTTCTGTAGGCATGAAAGTACGGACTGGGACAGACAAGGATGCTGGAGAACTGAATAAGTGTTTTAAAACCTTGGGCTTTGAAGTTTGTAGTTACAACGACCAGACATGTCAAGACATGGAGAAGCTGCTCAGAGATGGTTAGCACACTCTTACTGCTTTGCTACTTCCTAATCTGTTGTTGTAAATGTAGAAGAGGGTTATGTAGAAATCATTGGCTAATGATTGGGTTGGGATGCTTCCCAGCAATAGCAAGCCGGCCTCTGAGGTACAATTGAGTGCAGTGTGATCCAGGGAAATATTGCTGCACAGAATACTGGGGGTCAGGGAGTGGAGAAAGAGGATGTGTAGGGAACAGACACTTGGTTTGCAAAGCTGTTGTAGAAGGTATGGATGTTACTGTGTAAATCAGACAAGAATAGAACAAGCATTAAATCTAGAGATTAAACAGACGCTACGTAAAATATCGAGATGCCTTGAGTTTGTTTGTAACTACTGAGAACAGACTAAAATAGTACCCTTTCTTTAAAGTGCCTCCTGACATTAGTACAGGATCATTATTCCTAGTGTTAATGCCTACTTTAAGAAAAAAAGGACTGTTCAGTTAAATTAAAAAGTGACAGATCTAAATACCTGTCAATTTACATAGAGCGAGCTATTTTATCAAGTGAGTAAGGAAATACAGTGGTTTGAAATGGTTAATTTCTAAATCTCTAGCCTCGGAGGAAGACCACAGTGAGTGTTCATGCTTTGCCTGCATCCTTTTAAGCCACGGTAAGGAAGGCATGATCTATGGCACGGATGGAGCAATGCCAATCAAGACTTTGACCTCTCTGTTCAGAGGAGACATGTGCAAGAGTCTTCTGGGCAAACCCAAACTCTTCTTCATTCAGGTACATCTCAGCCAAGAACATCAGAGTCTTTACCAGAATTGGATCGACTGGTTTTTAGAAATTATGCCTAACACCCCTCTAGAGTCATTTAATATATAGATGTCATAGTGAAAAATAGTCATAAAAATGCATTGCATTTCCTGCAGAAATGAAGCCCAAATGAAGCTAAAATAAGTCTCAATCCAAGTGAGATCTGACTAGTCCAATAACAGTATATGCTTTATCTTGTTAGATCTACGGTATGCACTGTGTGCACCACATATTTCACATGCAATACAGCTATTTTAAGCCTTTGCTACTAGCCTCTGAGTTCTTGCTTCATGTTACCGTTGCCATATATTAAAAGAACAATACAGACATTGTTTTTTGTTTTTTACCACCTGGAAACAGGAGTGTAGAAGGATGTGCAGTGTTGTGTGTTTTGTTTCAGTACAGTTCCATGGGTGTAGGGGAGTTCTCTATCTTTTTTTAAGCTTGTAGGGTTTTGGTTTTTTTTCTAAGCCTGTTGTGGTTTGTAATTTCCCTGTACAGGATACCAATGTTTTATGTCATATTTGATTAATTCTGAGACAATTGCAGCTACTGACATAATGTATATATAAAAACAATGCCTGTTTGGTTCAGAGAGATGTAGTGGCATGACAACTGTATTATTATTAGTAGTAGTGTTATATACACTAATGAATGTATGTGTTTTGCATCCAGGCATGCAGGGGCTCTGAATTTGATAATGGGATTCAGACTGATTCCGGACCTCCAAATGAATCCTTGGAAACAGATGCCAACCCTCAGCACAAAATTCCAGTTGAAGCCGACTTTCTTTTTGCATATTCCACAGTGCCAGGTAATCCCAGGGTTAACTTCAAACAGTATCAGTAATACCAACTGAGTCACAATATCCATGCATTCAGAGGTAAACATTTACTTTCTTCATGCTTCTCTGTTATTGCAGTCTGGAAGCTACATTTATGGGGTCTTTTTTGTTACTGGGAAAGTTACTCATAGATAAAACGTAGGGGGGCTAAAAAATCTTGCTGTGTTTGGAAGTGCCTGCGTAGTATGGAATTGAGTGTGTGACAGGCATTCGAATTGCCATGTCCTGTGCTGATGTAACAATGTGAGTGACAGGCATTCGAATTGCCATGTCCTGTGCTGATGTAACAGTGTGAGTGACAAGCATTCGAATTGCCATGTTCTGTGCTGATGTAACAGTGTGAGTGTGTAACAGGCATTCGAATTGCCATGTCCTCTGCTGATATAACTGTGGGTTCATTCCAGGCTACTACTTCTGGAGGAACCCGGGACAGGGCTCCTGGTTTGTCCAGGCCCTGTGCAATGTCTTGAGTGAATACGGGAACCAGCTGGAGATCCTGCAGATTCTAACCAGAGTCAACTACACGGTGGCTACCAGCTTCGAATCGTGGTCTAAAGACCCTCGCTTCGGTGAGAAGAAGCAGATACCCTGTGTGGTGTCCATGCTCACGAAAGAACTCTACTTTAGCTAATGTTGAAGTTGACCATTAGTTGGTCGCACATTCAGGTAGATTATAATACAGCTCAGCTTCTTCAGTGGCACGTAACGTGCAAAACAGTCTACTTGTCTGTAAAGGTTGCCCTTGAAACTGGTCACATTGACCTTTGCAGACAGGTAGTGTTTAATGTCCATGTTATTCTACAGTAAATGTATAATGTTTGATACTGGGGAACAACAATGTTATACCACTGCTATGGCCCTATATTATCATGTACAGATACATATTACTTCCAGGTACCTGCAATCATTTCTGATTTTGCATCAAGCCTATATTATCATTTCTGATTGAAAATCAAGCCTATACAATCATTTCTGATTGAAAATCAAGCCTATATTATCATTTCTGATTGAAAATCAAGCCTATATCATCATTTCTGATTGAAAATCGAGCCTATACAATCATTTTTGATTGAAATCAAGCCTATGTCATCATTTCTGATTGAAATCAAGCCTATACAATCATCTCTCATTGAAAATCAAGCCTATATCAACATTTCTGATTGAAATCAAGCCTATACCATAATTTCCCAGCTAAATTGCACAATATTCAGTCTTAACCCGTAACATTTTCTTCTGTTTTCAGTCACGATCAGACTTTGAAGGTTGAACTGTTTAATTTTTAAATGGTATTTGTTTTAAATTTGTACCGGTTTAAAAAATAATCTGTATATTCAATAAAGTAACGTCACAAATAAAACCATTTGAATTTGAGCCTGGCCTCACCATGATATAGTGCACCTATCCTTTTTTTGAGACGTTCATTTATTCTGTCCTACAAAATGGGGCATAACTTATTAACAGTTAAAGCAAGTAAACAAACAAACAAACAAACAAACACAATACCTCATTGAGGCCCATGCACTGGTGATGCCAGGTTTACTGTGGCATCCTTGCTGTCCACATACAGTGCAGACGTCTTTCCCATTAGCTGTAATTACCTGGGCTATGCACACCTCTATGAGCCAGTGAAGAAGTAGGCTGTTTTTACATATGTTTTGACAAGTATTTGCTTTTTTTGTACTTCAGAAATGCATGTAAAGCAATCTTTGAATGAGTGGATATGTACATGGCATACTGCATTATGGCGTGAGATGTACAGCTGTAGCCAAAAGTTTTGCATCTTCTATAGAATGAATTCATTTTGCTTCATCAAGTTGAATGAAACCTGCTGAACAGTGTTATGTTAACACATTGCATTACTTATCTGTGTGGTTTTCTATATACTTAACGAAAAACTGACAAATTGAAATTTCAAAATCTAACATGAAATACTGTACTACTATTATGGCTTGTGGGTGACCTTTTTTTGCCATATCAGTGTGTAGTTTCTTTTATAACACAATGTTAAAAAAAAAGATCTAAATTGTGTTCATCTAGGTTTTTTTTTTTTTTTTTTTTTAGTTATGTCTCAATCCTAAAATTCTTGGGGATGCAAAACCTGGCGTTTTTAAGTACCACTGGTAAGATCATCCACAGTGTAGATCTTTTTAAAATAGACCACAATGTCCCTTTAACGTTCTTTGTGTTGCTGATTGGTGCTTTATGATTCCTACCCATGGCTGTTCATCATAACCTCAACCACAAACACTGCCTTTTTTGTCAGTTTTCTAAAAGTTTTTCTTAGGTGTAAAATGTTATACAGGGGATTGGACCCAAGTTACCTTATTTTGTAAAAATGTTTAAAGACATTATTACAAAGAAAAATAACAAGGAAAAAGCCAAACTGTTGAGGGTTAACACTGGTAGTGTCCCAATAGTTCATACTTCATACAAATACTGCTCCTTTTACATACACTTCAAACCAGACTAATTGAGACAAGGAAACTGAATAAGCCCAGACATTTCACGGAACTGGAAAGGTGGCAAAACTGAATGAACCCCTTGGGTATGGCTAAAGATGCTTGGGTACTCAAAATTGTGTTCAATTTTATTTCAGAGATATTTGTTTTTAATTTTTGAAAAAACTATTAGAATACAGAAACACAATAAATCTAAGAAGTTCTTCTAACTGATAAACTAGGATTGCAGTCAATGCTTTACACAATGTTAAGTGCAGTATTAACTTGTATGTACAAAGTCTGCAGTGCTAATTTCACTTTGACTTGAGTTACAGACTGTGTATTAAAATAAAATAGAAATGATTGAAATGAGCAGAGCTTTTCCTGTATTGAACAGGTGTTATTTATTCACTTGTGCAACGGTGTTTCTTCTCAACTTCATATCAAACATAAAAACAGCAGACACTGAAATAATGTGACCAGTTGACAGTTGCATTGAGCACGCCTTTACCATTTAACATGGGGAGGCACGCCTTAACCAGATGGTTCTGCAGGGCCTGCCATTTGTCCCATACAGGGAAGCTTATACAGTCTCTGTTTGGATGTTTTTGCCATTCCATATCTTGATGTCTTTGCAACCATTTGAATTGCATTGCCTTCCTTCTTATTCATGCCAAGTCCTGCTCATGTTTTCAGAGAGCTGCAGATCTGAATCGCTTTGCGGTTGGTGCCTTCGTTGTCATGCCCGGGACACACAGCTGGGTAAAGGATATCCGTGAAGGTGCCAGCACAGAATGTGAACAGCTGCATCATGCTGTCAGCCCCGTGGAATGAGATGATCCCGGCCGGGTAGCTGACATACACCCCGATCCTCTTAAAGACCTTGCTGATGGGCAGCGGGTAGGATTGGCCATCATGCCAGGCTGTGTACTCCCCATTGAAGTACTCCACGCACCACGATGCCCTGCTCCTGCCCAGCCAGCAGTCTTCCTCTCTGCCTTTCCGGGAGATGCTAGGGTATGTGACCCCCAGTTCCCAGTAGGTCTTGCCTCCTACATCTACCTCCCAATAGTGCCTTCCTTCTGAGAAGCCCTCTGTGCTGATAACGTTCAGAGTGGTGTCAAAGCGCACCGGGCTGTCAGGGAACTCCTGCCACTCATCTGAGAAGGTGGCCGAGATGCCATCGGGGGAAATGACCAGCTTGGGGTGGGCAGTCTCGGGGTCCAGCACAACTTCAGAGGTATCTTTGGTGAAAAGAAAAAAGGAAGTAATGCAATTTCAAAAAGTTCGCTACTCCTGAAAGCTGTAGTAAGGTGACTAAGCATATCAGTGCTGCACAATCCAACCCTTTTCCAATGTGCTTCACCACCCTCCCCTTCAGAAATGACCCCCCCCCCCCCCAAAAAAATAGCTTACAGCTCTGGAAGACTTTTCTAGTTACTGGGATCTGAGCGCGGATGAACAGCTGTAAATTATTGATAAGGCTCAGCAGCTGATTGGACTTGAAGTTATCCAGCTGAACCAAATCAGGATTGCTGATGTTCATGACTTCTATAACTCTGATGAAAAATACAGAAAAAGCACTCTGTTAATAAACTGCAGGTTTCAAACTAGAAACTACTGCTGTGAAATAAGCAGTTTCAAGACTCTTTGCCAAGCTATTGTTGTGAATATTTTATGCAGATTCAAAACTAATGCAGTACATACCTCTCTTCAGTCTCTGCATTCTGTAGAAAAGAAAATAAGTTGATCACATTTTAGAGATTTGGATTATACATACAAAGCAGTTAATACCTTAAACACCACTGTTTATAAATAGTAAACAAAAAGTAAAAGTTTGAATTGCTATTTCCAGAATGGAATACTGTATTCCCCCATTGAGGCTGATGGCAATGGAATTGACCCATAAGGGATTAATGACAGATACAGGGATATGGAATCAATATGAAAGGTGCTGAAGAATTGCTTTTCTTTTCCAACGCTGCAGAATAATCATAAATACCAACTTGTGCTTTTTAACATATGGCTGGCCCTTCTGTTGTTTCTGCTCTCTCTCCTTCAGAGAACAAGGTCTCATTGGAAATGACCAGGCATGTTAATAGAGCTACCCCCTTTTCTAATATCAAGCGCTCTATACCTTTGTGTATGACTGCTGTTTGTCCTGCTGCTGTTGAAGGCTGAGCTCTGCTAACTCTTGTTCAATATCTTGGGCTAGCAGGTGGCATTTTTCTATACAACAGTCAATGGTATGAACAGCCGCTTTGGCCTCTGCTTCAAGTTGGCCCAGGGTCACTTTCATATCCTCTTCCAGCACCTTTACAATGTCTTCATACTTCTTTGAGATGGTTTCTCTCATAACCGTAGATTTCTTCTGCACAAACAGAAAAGGATGGCTTGTCCATTGCTTTCAGACTGAACCCAACAGTTTTTCCAAATATTTATGAAGCATATCTTTACACATGTAAAAACAATTAGCATTGTTCTGTATGGGTTAACGACAAACCCGAGTTTATGTCATAGTGCATAAACAATGCAACTATTCATGGAATGTGTGTGTCAGTCTACAGTATGTGCATTGGATTTGAAATGGTTTGTGGAGAGTTTATAGATGGCATTACAATATACTTGTACTGCCCATCCGGTTCAGATAACTACAATAAAGGAGTTAAATCTGCAGTATAATACCACACTCCAAACTGAAAGTGCATTCATAAACCATTGCAGAAACAATCAAATCAAACAATGAAGCACAGCAATACAAATACAAAAAAGACTAGACTGTAACTTCATTAAAGCAATACTTTAGATTATACTAGAAACTTTATAAGCCTTCAGACATGTGTAATCCCCCTTTGCGCTGTATAATTAACTGTGAAATGGAACCGAAATTGCATTTTTCTTTATTGAGTTCAAATAGCAGCTCTTGGACCCCTCACAGCTGCGCCTGGCAAGCTTTAGAGCAGGACTTGCATTGCTGGCATTTAATAAGCTTTACTTCACTTACCATTATGTCCGCTTGCTTTGCAGTCAGTTTTTTTATTCTGAATTTAAAAGTTTCCTTTTGTCTTTCCAGATACTCGCGGTGTTTCACAAGCATTTCCCACAGCATTTCGTGTAAAATTTTTTTTAAAAAAAAAGTAATTTTGAAACTTAATCAAAGCAGTATACACTGAAGAAAGTGCTCACTTGACATGGAGATTTCATGGAACCCTTCACACTAGCAGGCAGGTTATTACAAAAAGAAGAAAAACTCAAAATCATTTTTCTAGCAAGGGCAAGTGATTTGAGAATTCAAAAGGGAATGCAAGAGCCTCTTTCATCTTCTGTGACTTTGAACCACAGCATGTGCGTTTATATCAAGTAGCTCACGTCACACAATGCAGGAGCAGCGTTGGTTACCCAAGTATGGTGTGCAGTGATTGCGTCTGTTGGACCCCATGCTTAGAAAACTATTCAGCCTGGTCTGTCATGTTCAATAAATTGTAGTCCAGAGCCGAAGTCTTAAATCATGAACTGACAGCACAATGGTTTACAGGTCAGAGTGACAAAGACACATTCCAAACTGCTTGTCAGTCTTTCAACTTTGCAGGCGGCAATTTCTGGATGTATTCTGGGCCATTTCAGACACAGTGGTGGTGGTAAAAATCAAAGGACAGCCTTTTGACATGAACATTATTAAAGTGTATGCACCAGCAACAAACTATGAAGAGGAAGAAACAGACTCTCTTTACAACCAAATAGATTAAGCAAAATGTCAATGCAAATCACAGAAAATCACTATAATAATGGGAGATCTAAATGCAAAAGTAGGGGACAAATGGGTGGAATGGTGTGATAGAAACAAGCAAATAAATAGTCAACACATGGTTTAGACACCACCCAAGACACATGTGGACATGCAAAAGTCCAGGAGATAACACCAGGAACCAAACTGATTACATAACAATAAATAAGAGATTCAGAAACTCAGCAGTGCACACAAAGACATATCCAGGAGCAGACTGTGATAGCAACCATGCACCTGTAGTATCTGCAATAACCATTAAACGAAAGAAGATAAGCAAGAAGAAAGTAGAGCCAAAGAAACAACTAATCAGGCTAAAGACCGATACAGAACTAAAAGAAAGTAGGTCTAACATGCTTGAAGATGAAGGAGACATAGATGGTGATTGGAGAAGATTTCAAATAGCCCTCACAGAACCAGCAGACCACCTTATTCCCAAGAGAGAAAAGAAAGACAGACAAATGGATGACAGCTGAGACTCTTGCCTTAATGGAGGAAAGGGAGAAGGTAAAGCAATCAGGTCCTAATAAATATGAGGAGTTAAATAGACAAAGAAAATGGGAGTGTGATAGAGCAAAATAAATGTGGCTAAACAGTCAACGGAAGAGATGAAAGATCTAGGAAAGAGAAATAACCAGATGATGCAGGATAAAATCAAGGAGGTGATGGGAGGAAGCAGAACACCAAAAGGAAGTACTATCTAAACAAAGGATGGGAGAATTGTCACGCAGATGGAAGAGGTACTTAAAAGGTGTGAGGAATATATATGAGGAACTTTTTGACGATGATAGGGGAGAAAAGCTTAGAATCGATAGAGCAATGGAGGGACTTGAGATATTAACCGATGAGGTTAAAAAAGCCATGAAGAAAATGAAGAAGGAAATGACAGCATAATGATAGAAATGATAGGGGCAACTGGGGAGTTTGGAATTGAGAAAGTCACACAATTAGCAAACAAGATATATAACACAGGGTATATACCGGACGAAATGTGCAAGTCAACATTCACATCCATTCCAAAGAATCCTGGGACAGTAGAATGTAGTCAACATAGAACAACTACTTTAATGAGCCAGGTCACAAAAATAATTCTAAGAATAATCATGGATTGGGCAAGAGGCAAAATAAGAGAAGAAGTTTCAAAAGAACAGTATGTAGAAGGAAAGGGAACACAAAATGAAATTAATCAAATAAGATTAAGAACCTATATGGATGTGAAACCTGAACCATAAGCAAGGAGATGCACAGTAAACCAGAAGCAGCATAGATGTGCTTCTTGCGGAGGATGCTAAGAATTCCCTGGACAGCATGGAAAAGTAACAAAGACGTACTTAACACTTCAACACCACCAGGACCATCTTGACACAAATAAGAACAAGACAGCTTACATTTCTAGGATGTTTTTTAAGGAGGATTTTTAACCTGAGCCTAACCGGTAAAATTGAAGGAAAGAGAGCAAGAGGGAGACAGAGGCAAAAATATCTGGACCAAATATTGGTTGACCTAGGAGAGAGATGGAAAGCATGTGAACTACTCCAGCTGGCAGCAGACAGGACAAGGTGGTGGAAAATGATCATCAATGTCAAGGACACGGCACTCTGATGATGATGGTGAAAGGTGGCATTTATATTAATAACTTCCATTAATAGTGACCGCTCTTGTTTTTCAAAATGCAGACCTTGAGCTTGGGAGATGAACTGTGTGTACAACAGCAACCTTTTCTAGTGCAGAGATTGAAGGGAACGGTACCGTGGTCTTGAATAAAACTCAACAGGTATGTTACTATTGCAACAGGGCTTTGCAAAATGAAAACTCCACACACTGCAATTGACACACACACACCCCTGTTTTCACAGATTCAGTCCAGTGACAGGAATAATTAACCCTCATAATGGTTTAAAAAAGAGTCATGGGCCACATTCACAAAGCATGAACTTAAGTTTCCTGCAGTTTTTGTGTAAAAAGAAACACACAATACTAGTATAACAGAGCAAAGAAAAAAACAACTAATGGGCAACTCCTGTCAATTCTGCTCTTTTTAATCTACTCACAAAAAAACAGCAAACATGCCAATGCATGCTGGCCATATTTTGCATGACCACATTTACTGTAACAGACTATGGTGGTATGAGAAGTATTTTATCATTGTAATAGTTCCTGCTTGAGTGTTTGTTCCCATTTGTGACTTGACAGTGTCTGCACGGATAGCAGAGCTTTAAAAAAATGCGATGAATTCAGGTAACTCGGAGGCTAGATTCAAATAACTTGGATGTTGCTAATACATTAGTTATTAAGCTCTCAACGATTCTAATATTTTTCTTGAACAGCTGTTTGTCAATGTTATTTTAGACTCTTCATCTGACTTGACCTTGTAACAAACCATGCATGCACACATGTAACATTAATTTGACAGCAAACTTTGATATTTAACACTGTTGTTTTCCAGACCGTTTCAAACCCTAAAAAAAACTGAAGCTGTATATTTCATGCACAAACAAAAACACAAGTTGAAACACCAGGTAAACAATAAATATATCTATGGAGAATCAAGTTCACAGACTTCTTATCAGTCTATTCTTTCTCAGTAAGACAGCACCTTCTTATTCCACCTTTCAATCACATATCTACACCAGAAACCTAGTGAATCCTATTAATAATGCAGAGACTCAGGGTCACTGCTGTCGTCACATCTACAACAGCAAACTCTTGGAGTGCTTATGCGTTCATCATAACAGCTGGTAATGAACACTGAATTGCTCATTACCTGCTTCAACTGATCCTCATAAATTGTTACATACATTAGTGTCTTTTGTGAGAGTCAGAACACTCAGCGTGGTGGAGGACCTTGAAGATATTCTTGAATTATAATAATTAATTGTTTGTCAATTATTTGTCATTGGCGTATTTGATGAAATGGGTTTTCTCATTAGTGCTGCAGACAATGAATGTCTTATCAGTGGTTGTGTTATTAATTCAAGGTAAAGAAAAACTGATAACACGTCAAGTGGCAGCAATCACCCATAAGTATTAAACCCCCAATCGAGCTGAATTAAGAAATACTAAACAAATAAATACATTCAATAACAAACAAATGATTCGACCAGAAGCCTTTTTCAATGCCTTCATAACAGACCTCCAGTCGAAACACCTGTCATTTTAATTTGACTTTCTTTTAGTTTTGTTAAGTGGCAGCAATGCATTCAAGTCTTCTACGTCTTGGTCCTGGCTGGTAAGTTTAATTGGAAACTGGGTGGTGAAGTGGTTGAAATATAAACGGAGATCTCAATAGATATGGTAAGATGCAGCAGTGGTTTCAAATTCTAAAACATATTCGCCAGTTTTTTTTTTTTTTGGGGGGGGGGGGGTTGTGTGTGTGCTTGGAGTATTTAGCAAATGTTTTTTACTGAAGCACACAAACACAGCAGTGTAATTTGTGGTTCAAAGTTACGGACAGTGACATATTTCTGCCAGTTTCCTTGTGTATCGTTTTACCTCCTGTGGAATTTCCCAGCATCGTCATCGTGCAAGACTGTTAGTAGAAGAGATTCCTTTCAGCAGAGTGTATTTATATATATATATATATATATATATATATATATGTATGTGTGTGTGTGTGTGTGTGTGTGTGTGTGTGTGTGTGTGTGTGTGTGTTAAGATACATTTTAATTATTTTGGAGTTACATAGCTATGTGGTGCTTGTTAATGATGAATTGGGTTATCATGCTTTTATGTTTGGTAAATTTAATGTTCATTAAGTTGAAGTCTGGCACCCTACACCTAATATCTCAGTTTCAGATAATTCAGCACTGTGCATTACATCTCCAGTGAACATATATATTGAGAATTCAGCACTGTACATTACATCCCCAGTGAACATATATATTGATAATTCAGCACTGTGCATTACATCCCCAGGGAACATATATATTGATAATTCAGCACTGTGCATTACAACCCCAGTGAACATATATATTGATAATTCAGCACTGTGCATTACAACCCCAGTGAACATATATATTGATAATTCAGCACTGTGCATTACATCCCCAGTGAACATATATATTGATAATTCAGCACTGTGCATTACAACCCCAGTGAACATATATTGATAATTCAGCACTGTGCATTACAACCCCAGTGAATATATATATTGATAATTCAACCCTATATTAAACAGTGCTTCATGGATAAGGTTCAATTGCAGTATGCAACGACTCTTGATTGTGTTAATGAACCCTCATCATCCCATTTAAGCCTGGCTACCCCTGAGCATATTCCAAACACATACATTAGTTTGAGAGAACACATGCCACATGGTTAGAGGGCAACTTCAATAACCAGTAATATTGCTTGTGACGTATAAGGAAACTCCTTCGAAGGAGGATCAGGTTTCACGTATATATCACACTTACTCTGAGAAGATTTAGAAATAAAGAAGAAACATATTAAGCCTCACACTTGTAGCAAGGTAATGTTTCTTGGAATTATGATTAATTTTACATTTTTGAATGTGCAATATATGACTGATATGGGTGACATTTATAAATAAATGTTAATGCTAGCTTTTGGTTGGGTATATGCATTGAGATGTGTCATATACTGTATGCTAATGATTATGTAAGCACTGAGAATACTTGAAACCTGTTTATTTTCTTTATGTCTGTTGAAGTTAGCTAGGGCGTTAATCCAAAACATGTTGACTTTGTTTTTTTGTTAAAGCTTTTCCATCCATTTCTGGTACTAACCATGCTTGTACTGTTATTTAGTACGTTTTTCTGTGTTTTTACCACGGAATACCTCAGTCAATTATAGCAAAACTATAGCAAACAAAAATCATGTTTTCTGTGACAGGGTGAATGAATCGCTCAGTCAAAATGTCTGCTGAAAGGTTGCAAGGTACGTTTATAATATTTTAGGAATGTCTTTTAAACCGCATGTTTTTTTAGATGTTTTTCAGTAATATTGATGCTCATCCAAAGAGGTTCCATTAAATATTTACAAGCAAAATCCAATTTAAAAAAAGAACAGCTGTGCCTTACTTTGCTATAAAGCTAATTGGTGCTTTTGATAATTTGAACTGTTTTAGCAAAACATTATCTTTACACAGGTTTTGTTATTTAGAACTTTTTATAAACTCACCCCAAGCATAGCCGTGTCATCTGATCTCCAGCGTTTAGATCATCAATTGAAGAATTTGATTGTGTAATTTTAAAAGGTAACCTAGATTAATATATATATATATATATATATATATATATATATATATATATATATATATATATATATATTATATTAATATATGACACACAGAGTATATATTTTTTTAAGATTACCTAAACATGTTTACTATGAAGTACTGAACGTTTGTACAAACAGAATGAGGAGAGATACTGTATGTAGTGGCATGCAAACTAAAGCTAAGCTAATGCAGGTGTTCTCCCTAAAGCAGCTCCAAGCTCAGTGTTTTACAAGGCAGTGGATGGTGTTGAAGAAATCCTGAGTGGCTATTTGGTGAAGTCTCCTCCTTCAGGGCCTTTCTTTTACCCGGTAGGTTTCTAATGAGTAGCCATATTAAATAATGTAATGACACGTTAAAATGAAGTGGCAATTGAACAGTAAGTGCAGAACGCCCAAAATTCAGTAACAACTATTGAAAAAACGGGTTTCGCCCAGTTGTCTTCTTTAAGTTCTGGACCAATTTAGATTCACCCAACTGACGCGGATGAGTGCTGAGAAAAAGTGGAAACTTTGGGATTCGCCCAGAAACTAGACTCAACAGACCACCAGGTTTCACCCTTTATATACAGAAGATAACTACATGTTTTTTTATGCTTTTGCTAATGGAGTGCTGGGTTCAGATAATGTGCTATGTGTGGAAATATGATGGAATAGCTCCATAAAATGGTAGATAATACAGGTTCTTAAGTGGCACATTATTTATATTACAGGCACTTACTGTAGGTTATATCTAGGATGATCAATTCTAGCCCTTTCTGGCCAGGTCTTTGTTCAAACCATGTTCTCAGTTGTTTAATTGAACCAATTAAACCTCAATCCAGGCAGCAAGTAACTCCTTCCTTCTAGCTGGAAAACCCGGTGAGACCAGCCCTCCAGGACCAGAGCTGCCCATGCCAGCCTTGTATCATGTAGCACACTGAGCAGGAAATGAAGAACAGATGAATGCAGGGCATAAAGAACAGATGACTGCACTGTGTAAAAAACGAGTGAATGCATGGTGTAAAGAACAGATGAATGTAGGGTGTAAAGAACAGGTGAATGTAGGATGTAAAGTACAGATGAATGCAGGGTGTAAAGAATGCAGGATGTAAAGTACAGATGAATGCAGGGTGTAAAGAACAGATGAATGCAGGGTGTAAAGAACAGATGAATGTAGGGTTTAAAGAATGCAGGATGTAAAGAACAGATGAATGCAGGATGTAAAGTACAGATGAATGCAGGGTGTGAAGAATGCACGGTGTAAAGAACATATGAATGCAGGGTGTAAAGAACAGATGAATGCAGGGTGTAAAGAATGCAGGATGTAAAGTACAGATGAATGCAGGGTGTAAAGAACAGATGAATGCAGGGTGTAAAGAACAGATGAATGCAGGGTGTGAAGTAGATTTTTATTTTGTTTTTACTCATTGTTAGAAATCTTGGAAGAGGAGATTTTTTGTATTATGCAAGACCCCTGATAACGTTCATCTTCTGAAATACTGCAAAGATGAAGATGACAGAGACAAGCCGCTAGGAGTTATCAACTTGTCTGTGTAAGTGTTTGTTATGCCACCAAGCTTTTACAACCAGCTGAAAATGTATTCAGCACATATTACTTCTTATAGGGCCTATGTGGGCTTCAAAATCTTGTCTTTTTGCTTATATGTAAAGCTGGGCTGTATGAAATGTCATGTCTGCTCTTTCAGAAGCCTCAAAATGAGAAAACTAAGGAGAAACAGTATAGCTCAGAGTTGTAAGCTAAAGTATGTTATTTTGTTTTGACAGCAATACACTGATTTTTCCTCATCCGGAAAACCATAGGAAATGGAATTGGATACAGAGGATGTTTAAATGCCAGCCTGATTCTGTACTTTACATATGCACCACAGATAGGGAATATTTTCTCATTGGAGAAAACAAGTAAGTTACCATTGAGGTCATGGCCAGAATGTGTGCTAGTGGTGGGCTGCTTCAACACTGACACCCAGACAGCCCTGGAGACAGGAGGAGGAGGGGGGGGGGTTAGGGTTAGAAGAACAGCCCAGGCAGACACAAACAAAGCACAGCTAGTGATGCACCTGACTGACATTGCAAACGCCACCAATCAATAGGATGAAGCTGAGAGATCTGAGGATCGAGGCGTCAGCCACAACGTTCAGGGATAGTCAGGCTCAGTAAACGAAGCAACAATCCTGACACTTGCCGGGCTGGAGGGGATGAGTGTAGCTAAAGAACAAGCTTCTGACTGCAATGACGCTCCAGTCACTGCAAACCAGCAGGAAATAAAAAATAAATAAATAAATGGTGCACAGACAGGAATGCCTCTTGCAGCACTCGTTTCTCCGGTCTTAAATATTGTGTAGCTAGCAACTCTGCAAAATATCATAGTGTTCTTATTGCTGTTGGATTCACTATTACTACAGAATTGTACTTAATCTAAAAAATGTAAAATACACTAATATTGATGTCATACTGCATGCCACTATTAAGCAGGGCTGTGATTCTGGAAACTCACTTTAACCTTAGATTAGGCTCTTCCAATACCCGATCAAATCATCAGTCTAATGGCTAGTGTCTTATCTGTCTTCGATAAACAATACGTCCAATGATCCTCAAGAAAAGGATTTATATCTTACCTCAAACCATTATGTCCCCACTATGAGGCAGATTTCACCTCTCCACTTATCTGCAAGCTAAGTTATAGGCAAGGTACCTCAAAAGGCGAGGCCAAAAGCCAAAGA